>NC_083577.1:9086846-9386846 GCF_027579695.1 Neoarius graeffei
CATGTGCAGAATGTGACTTGCCATCGTCTTGCTGGAATAAACAGGGATATCCCTGAAAAAGACACTGTCTGGACGACAGTATGTTGCTCCAAAGCCTGTATGTATCTTTCAGCATTAATGGAGCCTTCACAGATGTGCAAGTTACTCCTGCCAGGGGCACTAACACACCCCCATACCATCACAGATACTGACTTTTGATCTTTGTACTGGTAACAATTTGGATGGTCCCGTTCCTCTTTAGCCCGGAGGACACAATGTCCATGATTTCCAAAAACATTTCGAAACATGGACTCGTCAGACCAGAGCACATTTTTACACTTTCCATCCCTCCATCTCAGATGAGATCAGGCCTGGAGAATTACGTGAATTTTTGCAAGTTCACACAGCTCAAACTGAACTGAATATTTAAAATGTTATGGCAGGGTTAGTCATCCATTTAAAAAAAAAATATATATATATTTTTTTTTAATTTATCAAACCACGTCACCATCACTCAGTCAAATTTCCACAAATTGCTTGTGAAACTATTTTTCACAAAAAATATTCAAAAAAAAAAAAAACATCGAAAGGTTTCATTTAAACCAGTGATTTTTTTCTATTAAATAATTCAATCAATTATTTAACTAAAAAAATATGCTATTAGCTTCTTATTACTGTTTCATGGCCAATACAATATTACGTAACTATAAATGGATAAAAAGTATAACGTACAACGTGCTGTTTAATAAATATAAAACTGTAATCGTTGGCATGGTATTTACTGTGGTATAAAAGTGGAGTAAACGCTTTGGGGCATGCTGTTCCTGGAAAATAATCAACTTTAACAGTAATTCTGCTTCATTCCTCCTCACCTCTATTGATTAATTTCCTATACCTGCACACCACAATGTTTTATTCCTTAAAGAGATAGTTCGGGATTTTTGACATGAATCTCTATGGTATCCCCGTCAGCAGTGTCGTGCATCCACACTGACTTACCCCCGACAGTGTTCTGTGAGCCTAGATATTGTACAGTGTTGGTCAGTGCACAAGTAGTTCCGGCAGGTTTCCTGGGGTCTGCAAAGTAACACGTTTTTCTTCTCAAAACAGCTCGTGTTCGAATGAGTGATTTATTAGCATAACAAAACCCTTGTAGTCCAAAAAGTCACACCTTGTAATTGCTTGGGGCTACTTTCTCTCAATAGCGATCAGTGCGCGCTGTCACTGTTAACAGTTGTGTGCGAGCTAGCCAACAACTTTCATTAGTTGTTCGACAGTGTTTAGCAGCAGCAAATTGCATTCCTCCTCAGTATACAAGTGCGCTTCCATGGCAGGGAAAAAGAAACTACCACTGCTGCCTATGTAGTGCCCTATTTATACAAATAGGAGTCATTCAGGATTCAGCCATGACACGGAGCAAAAACATGGCTGAATCCTGAATGACTCCTATTTGTATAAATAGGGCACTACATAGGCAGCAGTGGTAGTTTCTTTTTCCCTGCCATGGAAGCGCACTTGTATACTGAGGAGGAATGCAATTTGCTGCTGCTAAACACTGTCGAACAACTAATGAAAGTTGTTGGCTAGCTCGCACACAACTGTTAACAGTGACAGCGCGCACTGATCGCTATTGAGAGAAAGTAGCCCCAAGCAATTACAAGGTGTGACTTTTTGGACTACAAGGGTTTTGTTATGCTAATAAATCACTCATTCGAACACGAGCTGTTTTGAGAAGAAAAACGTGTTACTTTGCAGACCCCAGGAAACCTGCCGGAACTACTTGTGCACTGACCAACACTGTACAATATCTAGGCTCACAGAACACTGTCGGGGGTAAGTCAGTGTGGATGCACGACACTGCTGACGGGGATACCATATAGATTCATGTCAAAAATCCCGAACTATCCCTTTAAGATACATAATGATCGTGTTGTAAAATCACCCATCCCGAGTCTGTGGAGCAAATCAGGTTTGAAAACATTCCCACGTTTCCTGGTGTAATTCCTCACATATTTTTTCAGTGTGTTTTTCATGCTTTGTGCTGCTTGTGTAATGTGTGCATGTGATGATAAAAAGCCATGATTTCACTGCAGTTATAATATCGATTATTTGCAGAACGTGAGCCTTTGACTCGGCTCGGCTCGCTCGGTATCAACCCGTGCAAACACAGGAGACAAACCAAGGCTAAATATTAACCCTGAACAAGTATGTGACGCATTTCTCAGAAAGACTGCACACATACCAACACACACACACACACACACACACAGGGATACATGTGGCTATTAACAACTCGTATCCTCATATACACTCCATGTAAAGTCTTAACTGCAAAATGGCGCCTTCTAATGTACTATTTATATAAAAATACTTAGCTGTACGCTAACAGCTATTTTTGTCCCACTGGACTGAGATATTTTCTCCTCAGAACCATTTGTTTATCGCCTCCAGTCTCACCTCATGCCTCAACAGTGTATGTGCTCCTGTTAGCGGCATGTTTACGAACAAATGGATGAGGAAAGCTACAGGTTTGTTCATCAGATTAGCATGTAAAAGCTAATTTCCCTTTTCAGTTTCATCACAAACCCAATATATTGAGGTATTTCACTGACGTGACCAAGTCATGTGATGCTGCCATTTTGGACGGCACGGCTCGAATCAGTTTGAATGCGAGGAAGGCGACAAACGAAAAACGTAAAAGAAAAAGGAGCGAGATGCAGAAAACACCTTCACTATCCAGCGACGTAGGGCATTTACAGGGCGAGCAGAGGGAGAGGTATTTGCAAAAATTGAGGTTAGCAGGCTTAGAGAACGACGTTTACCTGCTTCCACCAGGATTGTTCACTGACGTACGGAAGTACACGAAGCCCTCGTCTTTACCTGACTTCGGCCCACATGATCTGTATACCTATGTCGTTAAAAACCCATCGCCATACACAGGTATTGATCTGAAAGCGTATACGAGTTTGGATGCCTACAAATATTTTGTGTCAGGCTGGGTAACATGCCTACATCAGCCGGTCGTCCCTGGAGCCGGTGGTCGCCATCTTATTACAGCTAAGGTTTGCTCACATTTTCATTTACTTTCGGTCCTCAGGATAAACAAAATGTTATTAAATGTCATTGAAATAACTTCTTAGTCTGTTGAGACATGGCCCGTTATAAATTTGCTGTTCGCGCGCTCGCCGGCCAAGCCGGGAGCCATCGCACGCTCGCCGGCCAAGCCAGGAGCCATCGCGCGCTCGCCGGCCAAGCCGGGAGCCATCGCGCGCTCGCCGGCCAAGCCGGGAGCCATGGCACGCTAGCCGGCCAAGCCGGGAGCCAGCGCGCGCTAGCTCAGTAAACTAGTAAATCCAGAAAAGGAAAAACTTGAGACTGAAAGGTTTTAACAGTCATCCAAATGACTGAACGTAAATATTGCTACAGTAACATACCAGCTACTATTGTTGACATTAGCTAGCTTGCCGTCCAAAATGGTGGACACCGGGCGTCACGTGACCCTGTGACGTCAGGTGAAATACCTCAATACTTCCGTAACTGTATTAGTTAACATTTTTTCTGGAAATTTCTAGTTTTAAAGGTTTATATATTTAAAAAAGCAAAATCCGGAAAGCTTCAGGCTAGCTAGCTAACTAGCACAAAACTTCCAAGCTAACTAAAAAGTAAACAGGAACCAAATCACCGCTGCTTTATTGGAGAAGCTTAATATAACTTCTATAAGAAGTATAATTCCAGTCATTTTAAAAGAAAAATCTCTACTTTCTCCTCAGGACATTTTGAAACATGGCTATGTTACACAATCAGAAGGCGACGCTTTAGCATTAGCTTCAAGGAGTCGGTCGAAATGTCTTACAAATCTAAACTTTCACAGATGAGACAGTGAGACCGAATACACATCGCTGTGCTCTACGTGCTGCTGTGTATGCTTTGTATTCATCACGGCGGACTAGCTTGTAGTTTGAAGCTAATTATTAGCATTCAGCTAGTTTGTATCGTCATGCTAGCGATCATTTGAGAGATGAAGAATAAATCTGTTGTTAGTTTGCCTTAGCTAATGTCTTCACCACATTCATTGGTGAAAGAGGCACTAACTCACCATCAGTGTATGATTTTAAATTAAAAAAAAAAAAAAGAAGAATGAGAGAGATTAGAGATTAGTCATCCGGCAAGCCAGTGACTTGAAGCGATATTCCATGCCGGGCCTGCCAGTTGAGCATGGCCATCCCAAGCAAATCTGATGGTAGACCAGTGTCACATTCAAGGACTGTCTTTAGGGTTGTACGAGGCCGGCCAACTTTACACTTCGCCTCAGGTTCCCATAGGAGGACCTGAGCTGCGGGTTGATCATGGCGACGTATGTGGCCACGCAATGCCAGACGGCGCTTGGCAATTAATGATGATGGGCGTGGTAAGGAGCCATACAACCGATCATTTGTCCAATGCTCGTTCCAACTGATGTCAAAAACTTTGCGAAGCATACATGTGTAGGTGCCATTCAGAGACTTCTCTTGTGCTTCCATAAGAGACCATGACTCAGATCCATACCCATATGGAAAAGATGTAGATAAATCTTATAAAATTTGTACGTCCTTTATCTGAAACTTGTATGTAAAGCATACAAGAGTGAAACCAGATATAAGATCCTTAGTAAATTTGAACAAAATAAAACGTGTATGATTTGCGTATTTATCAGAATAATGATGACAGTAATGCAAAAGTGGCCACTTTCAGGAGTAAATCATATTCCTTATATGATGCACAATACATGAAACATAAACTGAAGGTGATGGAAAGTTATATATATTGTTCATAAGTTTCTTCTATTTCTTTTCCATATGGGTAGAGAAGGATAGATTCGACCGAGGACTTAAAGACCCTGGTTTTTGTTTCTCTAGAGAGAAAGGAAGCCCAAACCTTGGCTAAAGAATTAAGGGCACCCCAAGCTTTGGCCTTTCTGGTGTTGATGTCATGCGCAGTGAAAATGTGAAAAACAAGTGAAAACTTGATGATGAAAAGAATAATAAAAAAGCACAATGCGTCATTATTTAAGCAACTCAGGGCAGGTTTTTTGGGTGAATCTTTCACAATTAAAGTAAATGTATGCATTTATACCTTTTGAGTGAAGAATTTGAAGCTGGACTTGAACTTCTATCAGATGATTTATTTAAATGAGAAATAAAAAAAAAAAAAATATATATATATATATATATATATATATATATATATATATATATATATATATTAGGGCTATCAAAAGATTAATTTTCTTGATCGCAACTAATCTCAGAAATTTCATAGTTAATCGCGATTAATCTTGATTTACTTTGCATGTGTAAAATTGATATTTTGCAGTAAGACCGTTCGAATCTAAAGTTAAACCCACAATGCAAAGTATTTCTGACCATTGTGTCTTAAATTGGAATAAAATGAAGAGAGACAAAAGCAGAATTTATCTTTTGGCCTTTTTTATTTCAAAAAGAGTGTAGAGAAAGGAAAACAAGTATTAAGAATGAATGACTGGCTACTTTGGAGAAATTGTAAATAAATGAACACAAGAAAAAAATCAGAAAAAGTGCCATGTAGACCCACTTGTCTCTACTTCAGATTTGACTATGAACAATGTAATGTCAGGCCACTCTCTTCTTCAAAAATAAAATGTCACCATAAAAAAATAAATAACCATACAAAGCACTTCATAACTTAAATTCAAACAAACCATTCAGAGGTCCAGAAAACCGTTGCTTATCCATCACAAAAGAGGACTAAACTGAAGACAACAGCGTGTCCTTCCATGCCAATGCCAACGACTCGATGGAAACCACACGCTTCCGCTCGAGCTGCCTACGGATGCGTAGAAGGAACAAAAGACTAGCAAACTCGAAATAGCGCGTTTAACCGAAAATGAGTTTAATTAATACAACCAGAGGAGCTGCATGTGGATGGTAGAAGTGCGGAAAATGCTGGTAAACTCTGATCGCGATTAAAAAAAATATTCGCGATCACAATTTACATTAATCTAATCGCGATTAACGCGTTAATATTCCCAGCCCTAATATATATATATATATATTTTTTTAATTGAGTAAATAATTTCTGTACCTTTACCACCACTGCACTGCTTTCATTATCGTCGCACAACTTGTTCTCCATAGAACCATGTTCTCGATAGTGTCCTATTTTGGTCCAACTTCCAATCGTATCACGTCACAGATTAAACCTGTGCTGGCCAGAGGTACTTTGGAAAAATGTTCCGTGTGAAGGTGAGTTTTTCCCCTGCCTGAACTAAGATTTAGGAAAAAAAAAAAAACATTTCACTTTTCCACGAGTTCTTTTTTGGCTTCCAACAAAAACGTTCATTATAGCTTTGTCCAAAGTGATTCATCACTGCAGTGCACGTCGTCTGAAAGTTTTTGACTGTTTTCAATTTTTCATCCATTGAACTTCTGTGTTTTGAATTGAATTTGGAAAATGATTACCAGCAAAAGTGAGTGAAGCTAAAAAATGGAATGATAAAAAAGCAACCTTTCACCAAAAAAATTGTATTGATAAACTTCATGAAACTGAAAACTTCATCTAACCCACCATGCTTGGGTGGAAGGTAAGCTATTGAAATTACAATAATTATTCAACTTAATCCCATGAAAAAAAATTCCTTTTTCAGCAAAAATTCATCACAAAATATCAACTACATTCGGTATAAAAACCCTGGCTGGTATTTTCTGTCTCTGTGTAGATATATGAGTCATTCTAGGGGTACATCTCAAGTCCATGTGCTGTATTTGTCAATTTCACTAACTATTAACTTCAGCCAATGATCTTTTGTACATTAGCACACATTTCTCTTTTATATAATACAAAAAGTCAACAAATTACATAATTTTACTCTGCAAAAATGCATATATAATACTGGAATTTGGTGTTTTTATGCTGTCCGATTTTCCAAATGTCAGGTTTGGTCTTCATATTTACATTTTAAAAAAAGGTTTTTGTTTAAAATTTTTACAAATATTTATTCATGGTAATTACTATAATATGACAAAAGTGTTTAAAAGCCTAAAATGCTTTATATTATAAATTAAATGAAGAATTTTGTGTGCGTCCGAGAAACTTATGACAACTGTGTTACCCACTGAAACCCCCCCATAAATCGGCAAATGGTTTGGTCCTAAGTCATGTGAACGACATCATGTGATGTCATATCCTCTTTGGTGGGAAATTTGAAGACCGTGTGGTAAGTTTTGAGTTCACCTCTTCAATATTTTCATCAATACTGTTGTATAGTCCTAGACAGGGTTAATTGTCTGTCAACTGTGTTGTCAACATATTCATATAAACCTGATTTAGAAATTGTATTTACAAAGTATACAGCTGAAGATAATAAAAATATGAATTGATTAAGGTCTTGTAGTGAAAGCTCTGAGGTCTGCAGTTAGCACAACACTCTAAAAATGGCCGAAATGTCAACTGTGTTACCCATCAGCTATGACACAGTTGAGGAGGAGTATGTTTTTGTCACTTAATCTTCATATTGACAGACAAACAAACAGAATGATTTAATATGTTCAATTTGTTAAATAAGCTACGTTTCTCTGAAATTGTGTCTAAATGTTGTTTTAACAGTTCAACTGAATTCATCAGCTTATTTGTAGTTAAATTTAAAACAATAAAAAGCTCTTTTTATCCTAAAAAGTGTCCTCTTGTTCTTCTGCCCTGTCAACTGTGTTACTCCCGTCAATTGTGTTACATTGCCTGTCAACTGTGTTGCAAGTGTTTTTTGTGCTATAAATCTCTTATGTGTTTGATGAACTGTAAAATAAAAGATTGGGGATTATCTCTGGATAGGGAAGTCTTGTATAACGAGGGAGAACAACTCTAAATTCGACGTAACAAGGATTTATGTTGAAAAAAGGGTCATTCTGCATCACAGTGAACCATAAAATCCTATTTATGAAGCTCAAAATTCATATTTTCCATAACAGTTGTACAGATTAATTAAAAACATCTTGTTAATGGACTTAAGCACTTTCAAACAAATGTGTTTTCAAATGTGTAGTATTTTTATATATGTTTAAGATGACATAACATTTGTCCGTAACACGGTTGACAAAATAAACAATCAAATGTTCATTTTCATTAAAATATTTTAAAAGTAATTTAAGATTAAGCTTGGCAATTAATTTGTTTAGGAACTTGAGGGTATATACCATGGAAACATATAGGTTATTTATTGAAAAAAGAATACTGATATTTTGAGATTTTGCTTTACATGAAATGTACCCCTAATTATAGAATGACTCATATAGTAGTAACACGGAACAGAACACTCTCATACATGGGAAATCCCATTTCTCGGAAAATGTCCTCATCTCTGACGTTGTATTTGTAACTATCGAGAACTCAGTACGCTATTTTCTTAGCTACCGGAAAGACAGTGTGTGTATAGACGGCAATTTCACTTCCCAATATCGGCAGAATTTGCAGACATTCTCGAAGTCGGCGTGACGTCACGATCACATGACACACCTTGACAACAGGCCCGCCATATTTGACTAGGGGAAAGAGAGAGCGTACATGTTAGGGGAATTAGGGGAAGCACGCAGCACTACTAGGTTTTGGTACATCATGGCATTCCAGTATGAGGACGGACTGCTGCCTGAGGACAAGTGTAGATATCAGACTAAAGTATTGCTGCAAGGCCTGGATTGTTGCCCATTCAAAATCCCTGCAAACAAGTGGTTGGACAATCCCTTGCAGTGGCCACAAGTTCAGTATCCTGATATATACCACTACTTGATCAAGTTTCCCAGTAAGTATTTCTAATTTTGGCCTAAGTGTAGTTTAAGGGACTCATCCTAATAGACAAAATTCGGCGCCGAAAATTCATAAAAACGGCCATTAAATGTTATATTTTTGACACTAAAAACTAATTATTTATTTATCATTTATTCTTAAATTAAAAAGAATATTGTTCAATGTTTGGCCTAAGTGAATTTTAAGGGACTCATCCTAATAGACAAAATCCCACCAAATTACATTAAAACATATTTTTAACACAAATAATTTTGGTATAAAATATACACTTGTCCATATGATATAGTAATTTGTCCTACTTGCCACTTATCTATTTGGGAATAAGCCTATAAAATAACTCAAATTTAAAAATTCAAGCCTTTACATGCACCAGTTCAGTACACAAGCACTAACACAGGTAAACAAAGAGGTCAAATACATACATTTAATGTATTGCAGTATTACATCCTGATCCATACAATGAAGGTAAACAAATATATCTTAACATTTTATTGGATTTTATTCTCAATGATTACTCACCACTTATAAAGTGTTGCCCACAAACACAAGTATAGTTAGAGTTAGGCTCCCAGAGCTTCTCATGGTTCACAGATCCATCAGACTTGATTTCACTTCTATTTATGGCTCTCAGCCACTGCAAACGTCTTTTCCCACCTAATGGCAACATATGAAACTTTAATGCTGGGTTCTTGTTTGCATTGGCTGTGCAGCCAACAACACAACAGCTTTTAGGCATTTTATTGCTAACACAGTGTAACACAATAAAGCCAGGCTTTCCCCTAGTTAAATATGGCGGCTCCAAGGTCATGTGACCTGACGTCAAAAGTACCCGGATGTCCGACTTCGAGAATTTGGTCAGTTCACCTAAACATCTAAACATTTATTACATTCTCTCCAAATATAAACACAAAAGTCATCAGTCTTTTATTATTAGTTCAGCAGAATGCCTTACGCTATCAAGAACTGGTTACGCCTATCAGTCTACTCGTACTTAAAAGCATTAAGCTACAGTGCTAAGAAGCTCTCCGACCGAGTACAATCCCTGCATCTGAACATTTTTTTTTTTTAATTACGAGTTATTTATATGAGTGCTTGTTCTTGCATTTGATACAGAGCACTGCTAAATTCTTGAATCTGATTGGTTACAAGTTGTTATTCTTGATCTTGAATGATAATAGCATAATAATAATAATTCAGAGGCAGTTGTATAAAGAACGCATGACCAGTATTGTAGTCGAGTCACTAAACCTCGAGTCCGAGTCCAGTCTCAAGTCCCCAGTGTTTCAAGTCTGAGTCAAGTCCAGGTCATTAAAAAAAAATTGAGTCGAGTCCACTATTGATCCGAGTTGAGTCTGAGAACAAGACTCCAACCGCACCACTTGACGGTGGCTGTTTTAGCGCCATTAAGATGAGTTTGTTCCTGAACATGACATATGAACAGTGAATGTGCTTCTCTTTGTCAGGGAGTGTGAAGTATTCTGTCAGAGATGGTTGGGAGATGGATATAAGTGCAGAAGGTGTGTTTATTAATACAAGTGAAGACACATAAACAATCCAGAACGGCAGGCAAAATCGTAAAACAGTGAAACAGGCAATAGGTTGAGCGAGGTACAAACAGGCTATCGTAGACTCAGCAGAATCAAAGATGAGAAACAGGAAATCAGGGATCAGGAAACCAAACAAGGAAATAAGGCTCGGTAATGTGTCAGCAACGCAACTCAATACTTCGCAAAGTAAGTGTGTTTTCACAGTTTTTATATAGGCATGCGGATTGTGCCTTAATCCTGTGCAGGTGTGAGTCGTTTACAGCGTGCGAGAGAGAGTCCGCTTGGTACGCGCACTGTCCAGAGTGCACCTGAGAGTCTATCTGATGTATGCGCCAAGGTGTGCAAGTGTGACACTCTTGCACGAAATTAGTACAAAATTAATGTAGATATAAATATCTTATGCCAAATTATTATAGCATCTCATCTCATCTCATTATCTCTAGCCGCTTTATCCTGTTCTACAGGGTTGCAGGCAAGCTGGAGCCTATCCCAGCTGACTACGGGCGAAAGGCGGGGTACACCCTGGACAAGTCGCCAGGTCATCACAGGGCTGACACATAGACACAGACAACCATTCACACTCACATTCACACCTATGGTCAATTTAGAGTCACCAGTTAACCTAACCTGCACGTCTTTGGACTGTGGGGGAAACCGGAGCACCCGGAGGAAACCCACGCGGACAACATGCAAACTCCGCACAGAAAGGCCCTCGCCGGCCACGGGGCTCGAACCCAGACCTTCTTGCTGTGAGGCGACAGCGCTAACCACTACACCACCGTGCCGCCCTTATTATAGCATGTTACAAAAAATAAAGAAAAAAATCTGAGTCCTCGTCTCCAATTTACGACTCCTAATGCAGTTAATGCACAAGTCTGAGTCCAAGTCCGAGTTATCAGTGCTCAAGTCCAATTCGAGTCACGAGTCCTTAAAATTAGGGCATGAGTCGGACTCGAGTACTACAAGCCTGCACATGACGTACACGCATTTCAGAAACTGCGTGTGATTTTTGTTCAGTATTTCTGGAAGGAGTCTCCAGTGTCAGTACTGTAGACATGAAGCTGTAAATGTAAATTTTCTGCCACAGGAAAGTTTTCACAACAGAGTTTTCCATTTTCTGAGAAACAAAGCTGCGACTACTTAAACATTGCTTCATGGATGTTTCAAAACATTTAATATCACTATAAATGGATAAAATAGCAAGCCATTTTATTCTGTTCTATAAAAAAATAATTACTAGTATTGGCAAACTGCTGTGGTGTGAGAGCAATACAACACTTTGGGATATGGGACATGCTGTTCTACAACCCCAATTCCAAAAAAGTTGGGACACTGTGTAAAACATGAATAAAAACAGAATGTGAAGATTTGCAAATCTTGGAAACCCTATATTTCATTGAAAATAGTACAAAGACAACATATCAAATGATGAAAAAGAATTTTTTTTGTTTTTTGAAAAATATATATGCTCATTTTGAATCTGATGTCAGCAACATGTTTCAAAAAAAGTTGGGACGGGGCGTGTTTACAACTGTGTTGCATCACCTCTACTTTTAACAACACTCTGTAAATGTTTGGGAACTGAGGAGACCAATTGCTGTAGTTTTGAAAGAGAAATGTTGTCCCATTCTTACCTGATATACAATTTCAGTTGCTCAACAGTTCGGGGTCTCCTTTGTCATATTTTGTGCTTCATAATGCATCAAATGTTTTAAATGGGAGACAGGTCTGGACTACAGCAGGCCAGTTTAGCACATAGACTCTCTTACTGCAGAGCCATGCAGTTTTAATATGTGCAGAAAGTGGTTTGGCATTGTCTTGCTGAAAGAAGGAAGGCCTTCACTGAAAAAGATTTTGTCTGGATGGCAGCATATTGCTCTGAAACGTGTAAATATCATTCAGCATTAATGATGCCTTCCCAGATGTACAAGCTACCCATGTCATGTGCGCTAATGCCCCCTTATGCCATCACAGATGCTGGCTTTTGAACTGTGGACTGATAACAAGCCGGATGGTCCCTCTCCTCTTTAGCCTGGAGGACGTGGTGTCCATGATTTCTAAAAAGAATTTCTACTTTTGATTCGTCAGACCTCCAGCTCGGGCCCAGACCTCCAGCTCGGGCCCAGAGAAGGTGGCGGCGTTTCTGGATATTGTTTATATTTGGTTTTAACTTGCATTTGTGGATGCAGTAATTAAGTGTTTTCACAGACGATGGTTTTCTGAAGTGTTCCTGAACCCATACAGTGATTTCCACGACAGACACTGCTTTTAATACAGTGTCGCCTGAGGGCCTGAAGATCACAGGCATCCAATGTCAGTTTTCAGCCTTGTCTCTTGCATACAGAGATTTCTCCAGATTCTCTGCATCTTTTAATGATATTATGTGCCATAGATGATGTGATCCCTAAATTGTTTGCAATTTTACATTGAGGAACATTATTCTTAAATTTCTGCACTGTTTGCCCACGTAGTCTTTCACAGAGTGTTGAACCCCTCCCCATCTTTACTTCTGAAAGACTCCACCTCTCTGGGATACTCTTTTTATACCCAATCATCTTACATTGCACAACTTTTTCAGTCTTTTGTTGTTCCTGTCCCAACTTTTCTGAAACGTGTTTCAGAAAATTCAAAATGAGAATTTTTTTTTGTTCAAAAAACAATAAAATTTGTCAGTTCCAACATTTGACATGTTGTCTTTATACTATTTTCAATGAAATATAGGGTTCCCATGATTTGCAAATTATCGCATTCTCTTTTTATTTGCAGTTTACACAGCGTCCCAACTTTTTTTGGAATTGGGGTTGTAGGAAAACAACCAACAGCAAGTTCACACCACCTTCTTGTTGATTATTATCCTGGAACAACACAACCTGAATGTTTTATTCCTTACAAAGTGCCAGTGTGACCCCTTTGGGGTATCACTTAGCAAAAGGACTGAGAATGAAAAAGTGGAGAGAGCGAAGCAGCGAGCTGTATATGTGTGAGTGTTGTTCCGAAGCATCGCTGCCAGGAGTGTGACTGGAAAGCAAACTACGTTAACTGTTTGGGTTTTTTTTCCTCCCAGAGGAATAAAGCTAGCTTGCTACTCCTGACACCCAGCTTCATTACGCTTTTGTATAAACCCGTTATGATCACTTAGCCTCTGCTGTTTTCTGTGTTTCATCTGAAAGAAAGAGCTAATCTCTGTGGAATGTGAGGGGTTGTTTCAAAAGGTCGAAAAGCAGCCACTCGTCACATCTCCTGGTGAGAAGAGTGTGTTATCACACTACTCCCACCAATCAGCCAAAGGGCAGCTACAAGGATGATGAATGCGTCATATTATCCTCTATGAGGTCTGGATGTTCAGAGTGCTATGACCTTAAGGTGAATGCTAAGAACAGGTGAATGCCACACTGGCAAAGTCCACAGGAATTTACAGAAATTTCTGATAACGTAACAATTACTCGTCCACTTAGAAAATTCTGTCTGCACAAATAGTAGGAGCAGAGGAATTATTTGTGCCGGGGTCTAAATGTTCAACACTCTCGAGCCTTTGAACAGAAATAACAAGCCACAGAAGTCCTCAGAAGCTGAGCAAATGGAAGGAAGGGAAGAAACATGACCCCAGTTTATTAAAATAAGTCCAGGTGATCCACAGAAAATTAGCAACGTGATCACAGGACATGCGGCTTCTTTACAATACAAAGACTGTACGTCAAACGCCTCGAGAATAACGTTACAAGGATGAACAATGAGCTGTACAGAAGGAAAAAAAACACATCATGAAAAAAACAAAAAAAAAACCAAAACACTAACTTGGCCAAAAGCTCGAAAATGAAAATAGATAGATAGATAGATAGATAGATAGATAGATAGATAGATAGATAGATAGATAGATAGATAGATAGATAGATAGATCACACACATCATGTGGGATGGTTTGTGGTGCTAGAACACTGGATTGAGATCATATCCTGCCACGACAGGGTAATAATAAAAACAAGACCATCAGCGATGGCGTAGCTCACTCCGGCCCCGTCTAGTCCAGAAGGAACGATCTAAAGTGGGCCACCTTGTGCAATAAATGTTGCAAGCTCTGCACACTATACAGAAGCTATATCCACCCTAGGAATACCGACCTATTTCCAGAAAGAATCAAAAACGGTGAGGAATTGACTGAGAAGAAGGGATTTTGTTGAACTGCTCATTAAGGATTGATAACTTCATTAATAATTGTAATTAAGCAAATCTGGGTAGAATTTATATGCACCCCAGGTACCCCTACCTTCATGCCAGAAAGAATCAAACTCGTTGAATAATTGAGGGAGAAGAAGTGATTTTCGTCAAATGTGGACGACTCCGAATGACGGGCAACGGACATCACATGATGGCATAAACTCATCACCTGTCTGCTGGATGAGCTAACAAAGCAACACATCACCAAATGACAGTAACAACCTGGTCAGCAGCCATGATAAACGGAGCTGTAGCACATTCATACCACACTCAATGGACATGCGAAGGCTGATGCTTTCTGAAATTGTTTTAAAATTCCCCCACCTTTAAGAGTGGCTTCAAAATTTTCATTTTCAGTGAACCAAAACACCACTTCTGTGTGGATGGGAGGCAAAAAAACCCAATGAGGATGGCAATAGTGCCAATGGCAATGCCCCTGCTGTGACCTTGACCGTGTTTGGATTGATCCCAAAATCTAATCAATGCATCTGCTGGTTATGCTGATAAATCCAACAAACATTCAACAATTAGTTATTGAGATATCGCACTAATGAGAACCTCAGATGGATGGATGGATGGATGGATGGATGGATAACCAGTACATCACATTATATTACAGGCATTTAGCAGACACTCTTATCCAGAGTGACGTACCAACAAGCACGCACACACACACAGCACCTGGGGAGCATTTGGAGGTTAGGTGCCTTGCTCGAGGGCATTTCAGCCATGGATTTTTCCTGCTGGTCCAGGGACTGAAACCAGCAACCATTTGGGCCCAAGGCTGCTTCTGTAACCTTTAGGTCATGGCTGAAAACATGATGTTTCCACTACATAGTGGAAGAGATTTAAAAAACATCCATGTACAGTTCTGTGCAAAAGTCTTCGGCACCCTTTTTTTAACTTTTTTTTTCATACAAACTTTGTTATAGATTTCTATTTTATGACTTCTACATTATCGAGTCAAAACTTTACAAAAGCATTTTACAGTCCAAACTTTCGTTTTTTTTCAGCACAAAATTAAATCTTACAGAAAAAAAAATGTATCTGAGCAGCATATTCCATAAGAAAGCACTTTTCAGATTAAAAAAAGAAAACATAATGAAGGCTACTGGATTTTGGTGCAAAATGAAGAAGTGAGTGTGACAGTCAAAGTGTCCAGAAGAACTGTGGCTGGTTCTGCAAGGTCCTCAGTAAAACCTACAGTAAAACTTATTTCCTTATAAAACTCCACTCATTGTGGGCGGCATGGTGGTGTAGTGGTTAGCGCTGTCGCCTCACAGCAAGAAGGTCCGGGTTCGAGCCCTGTGGCCGGCGAGGGCCTTTCTGTGTGGAGTTTGCATGTTCTCCCCGTGTCCGCATGGGTTTCCTCCGGGTGCTCTGGTTTCCCCCACAGTCCAAAGACATGCAGGTTAGGTTAACTGGTGACTCTAAATTGACCGTAGGTGTGAATGTGAGTGTGAATGGTTGTCTGTGTCTATGTGTCAGCCCTGTGATGACCTGGCGACTTGTCCAGGGTGTACCCCGCCTTTCGCCCGTAGTCAGCTGGGATAGACTCCAGCTTGCCTGCGACCCTGTAGAACAGGATAAAGCGGCTAGAGATAATGAGATGAGATTGTACCTCAGACTATTTTTTTTTAAAGCAAAGGGTTGTTTCACACCAAATATTGACTTTGTTTCATTTATTATGGCTTACTGCGTACTGTTTATAGTATTTTTTTTAAATGTTGAAACAATTCTTTCATTTCATTATTTTTTAAGCCATTTTTGGTCAACAGCATTTCTTTACATGTGCCTAAGACTTGCACAAAACAAGCTAGCAAGTTCTCTGTTTCAGCTCTGCAAGCAGACAAATGCTGTGAAAATGTCGATATAAATATCTGGCTATAGATACAATCTTAATGGGAGGTCGCTGAACCACTGAAGTTAAAATCTTTGTGTCTGTCTGTCTGTCTCGCTCTCCTCGCTTGCTCTGACTCATGTGATTGTTGTTTAGCAGGATGCTGGTAAATGAGGCATGGCTCCCTGATACTGGGATTCTCAGCATTATGGTAGCAGGGGCTATTCAGGGTACAGGGTCAGTCATGTGGAGAGTCTGCTAGGAAAACTTGATTCACTTACGCACTTACTGATAAAAAGCAATGTACGCCACCATATGGCCAGAGAATCTTGCGGTGAGTTGAGTCGAGCTCACACACATCAAAAGGTTTAAAGGTAGACTGACTTTCAGATTTTTCATGTATACCGTAGGTCATCAGAAGAAGTTTCCCTGACACCCAGTTATTTTTGTTCAGTGGAACGAAAGCAACTGAATTTGAATCACAGGCTTCCAATTTTATTCGTTTTTTTTTAATAGAACAATTAATTAATTAAGGGCCAAGTGGCCCTAAATTCTCCGCTATTTTTTCCTGTTTCACCATGACGCAATACTACGTCATGCATGACGTGGTGGGCTTTCCCCGTTCACGCAAGGCATTGTGGGATACAAATTTGAAACAGGAGAGAAAAATAGAGGACGCGAATGAAACGTGAAAGACCGACTACAGTAACGGAAAGTGAAAAGAAAAGACGTTATGTTATATGCGAAGGAGAAGAAACGCAGGACCAAACTAATAAATATCAGCGAACACCTCGGTGTGATCAGCTATTCGTTTAGTGACAGAATGATGGAAATCAGTGCACAGTCAAAGGTAAACCTGTAGATGGCAGTAATGCAGCACGGTGGATGCCAGCTGCCGTAAAACCCAAAACAAGAAGAAGAAGAAGACGACACCGCAAGGTAAACATGCACATGCGTACACCAGATTTCCCCATCTGCTTGACTGCGTGAAGCGAGCAATTTCATGCTCGTTATTTGCGAGGGAATTCCGTCAAATTAAATAACTTCCCAGCCACAGAACGGCCTGATATTTTTTAGATATTACAGAAATAAACATACATCACAATGACCAAATTTCAGATTGAACTAAATTTCACCGATTTTATGAAATGGAAAGGCCGTCTACTTTTAAGTGGTGCCTTGGCAAAGCAAGGAAATACTAATCTTTTAAATTCATCACTTCTGAGTTGGAGAAAGGATCATATCTCAAATATTATTCGTCCTGCAATTCATAGGCTACTTTCTGAAGTCGTCACAAACTGAGTCTTGTGACACAGTATAACGTCATTGATTAAAAGAAGACAACATATAGCACCTGGTGCGTCTTTTATCTGGAATATACTGTATATTGTTTGTTATATTGCTTTTATTAACAGGCCATGTAATAAAGGATGGACATTTTCCATCATTACATTTACATTAATGGCGTTGAGCAGACGCTCTTATCCAGAGCGACGTACAACATACCCAGAGCAGCCTGGGGGGCAGCTGGGGGTTAAATGCCTTGCTCAAAGACACTTCAGCCATTCCTGCTGCTCCAGGGAATCAATCCAGTGACCTTTTGGTCTGAAAGCGGCTTCTCAAACCATTGGCTTCCCCATCAGCATGTAGATCCAAGGATCACAATATACAAGAATTTCAAATTCTAACCCTACCCCTAATTGATTCTCTTTAACAAAACCCCAGGTGGGGAAAAAATGCTGGAGTTCAGGATTGAATTCAGCTGAGAGGGCATGAACATATAAAAGCCCGTTCCTTAGTGAAGACTGCAGGACCACTGAAGAATGAGTGGGATGCTGGTTTGAAGGAGATGTCTATTGTTACTACATAGTCTCTGAAGATCCATGATATATTCTTTGGTTTGTCCAAGAAAAGTTCCAGAGATTTTTTTTTCTCTTTCAGGTTTTTCATCATCGTCATTATCATCATCATCATCATCATCATTATCATGTGGCCTTGACTCTTGGGCTGAAAAGAGATGGAAAATAGTTGCTCTCTGGTCCTGACATCATCCCACTGCCTCCACAGTTTCACTTTAAATCGATTATCTCAAGGACCATTACCCCTATTTTTCTGGGGGTCGTCTGTCCTGGTCAATGGGGCCCTTGTTTGGCATCCCTCATCGCTTCCCGTGAGAAATCGGGGTGAAGGGCGAATATTTGAAGAGGCGGGGCTGCGATGTGCCTCTGATGCTCTTCTTAAGAGTCTCAGGGTGTTGGACGAGGGCAGCACCAGTCGACTAGAGCACAAAGAGGTGCGGTAACAAAGGCAGCATTTGGGCCACACATTGTACAGTGAAGCACTGAGGAGGCCCGGAGGCTGAGTGCTATTCACCACTCTAACCATTAGTGTCCATGGCTCGGGATTTATAATAACGTTCTCTGTAAGCTGCAGTAGGTGAAATAAAGCAGACAGGACTCCATTACACATCAAGCAATGGAGAGACTCCTGATTTACAACCTTTCTGAAGACGGTTTTCTCCTGAAGCATAGTGCAAGAGTTGCATCGACACGGTAATAAGAATAAATATAACACAGGCAACTGTTTGTTTCCATGAATCTAGAAACTGACTTGCTGATTAATACATCCCCACCTGCTGAAAGACTGCAGTTTACTCCAGGAAGATTCGCTTCATTTTCAACCCACGCCACTCAAAATTCACTGATAACAGTGCAAGCAGTCAAGGGGCAAGAGTCAAATTCAAGGACCCAACAGTGGCATTTTGGCAGTCCTGGACTTTGAACTTATAACCTTCTGATCACTTTGTTTCAGTCTTAAGGGCTGCGCTGCTAATTGTGTTTTGAGGCCCTTATAATGGATACATTTTATAGTGCATATGTATTTTCTAACATTTTAGACTTTAGTCCACCAACAATTCAAAAACAACCACTAGAAATGAGCACTGAAAAATAATAACCAACAATGATCACTGAAAACAAGCATGGGAAAGCAGCCACCAAAAATCACCCTGGTAACTGAAAAACAACCAACAAAAAACATGAACACTGAACATGGCCAACAAACATTACCACTGAGGCAGGAAAAAAAGCAAAACTAATATAAAAAAATAAATAAATAATAAAGACCACTGACTATGACCACTAAAACGATCTTTAAAAATGACCCTCAAAAGCAATCACCAAAAATGACCACCAAAATAAAGAAATAACCACTGAATACAATGAAAAACAACCATTTTCAAACATGACCATCAAAAATAACCTCCAAAAACAACCAGCAAACCACACCACCAAATACAACCACCAAAAAATACCCATCAAAGACAACCACCAAAATACAACCTCCAAAAACGACCAACAAACCAGACCAATGGAGATGACCACCAGCAATATCCACCAACAGTGACAACCAAAACATGACCTCCAAAAAGCACTTCTAAAAATAACCACTGAAAAGAACTTCCAAAAATGACCACCAAAAATGATAACGCCATCAAAATGACCTTCGAAAACAACTACCAAAAATGACCAACAAACCAGACCACTGGATGTGACCACCAAAAATATCCACCAACAGTGACATCCAAAATATGACCTCCAAAAACAACCACTGAAAACAACCAACCAAAAACGACAAGACCACCAAAATCTCATCTCATCTCATTATCTCTAGCTGCTTTATCCTGTTCTACAGGGTCGCAGGCGAGCTGGAGCCTATCCCAGCTGACTACGGGCGAAAGGCGGGGTACACCCTGGACAAGTCGCCAGGTCATCACAGGGCTGACACATAGACACAGACAACCATTCACACTCACATTCACACCTACGGTCAATTTAGAGTCACCAGTTAACCTAACCTGCATGTCTTTGGACTGTGGGGGAAACCGGAGCACCCGGAGGAAACCCACGCGGACACGGGGAGAACATGCAAACTCCGCACAGAAAGGCTCTCGTCAGCCACAGGGCTCGAACCCGGACCTTCTTGCTGTGAGGCGACAGCGCTAACCACTACACCACCATGCTGCCTCAAGACCACCAAAATTACCTTCTAAAACAACTATCAAAAACGACCAGTGAGAACAACCAATGAACAGCGACCACCGAAAATAAAAACTAAAAATGCCCACTGAATAGCAGTTCCAGAAATGACTTTCAAAAATAATGGCCAAACACAACCACTGCAAACAATCACCAAAAATAATAACCATGACAACTGAATACAACCACTAAAAATAACTGATGAAAATGATTTCCAAAATTTGCAACCTTCCTGTCACACGATAGTGTGTTTGTGGAAAACAGGAGATATTTAAAAATGCACACTGTCTTTTTCATCACTTAATGGAGCCATCTTTGCTGGAACATCAAATGGTATAAACTGTAAGAAGCATAAAATGCTTAAGCATCTGATTACTTAAAAAAATGGTGCTTTTGACTATATCCGTATTAGCGTGGACGAGGACGAAATATTTTGATCTGCGATGTTACTCAGCTATCACATCACACTGGTTTGTTTCTTCATACTCTCATGTTACTAAATACCACTAAGCCTTAACCCTCTGGGGTCTGAGGGTATTTTCTGGCACTCTAATGATTTTGGCATGCTCTGATTTTGTTGTCAATTTCAACAAATCTAAGCAGTATTTTCAAAGTCATATGACTTTTTTGTATTCAGCACAAGTTCTGCTACAATGATATCTATGTAGTCTGTATGTCACAATTGTACTTTTAAAAATAAATAGCAAATAAATTAAGATGATGTAAAAAGCAGTTTTCAAACTGTGTTGGAATGTGTGAGAAAACACCCATTGTGACGAACCGTTTTGGTCACTTGAGGTGATTCTGTTCAGTCTAAGGAATGTTGGGAGTTGGCAGTGGGAGGGGAATTTAATGAGAAGGGTAAAAAAGTCCATTCCATTCAATGAGAAGCGTGAAAACCTGTCCCACTGCCAACTCTTAATCCCATCAGGTCAAGTATTTCAAAACAGTTCGTCACAATGGGTAAGGTCATGTTTTTTCACACATTCCAACACAGTTTGAAAACTGCTTTTTACAACAGCATGACTGTGTAAGCTCACAGAGACTTCTGACCGAAAAGTGACGAAACACGTCTCCTAAACACGTCGTGTGCTAAATCTTCCAACAGTGCAGCTCGTCCACTGCGGTGCACCTTTTACAGGGTGCCATTACTTTTGCTCTAATTGAACAGGCTAAACTTATTTGCCTAAATGTATGGATGTGTTTTGAATTGTGTGCTTTCAAGTCATTCATATGAAGCAGCACATTTTTACAAACTGTTTATGAGTTGACGTGAAATAATAATAATAATCTCATCTCATTATCTGTAGCCGCTTTATCCTGTTCTACAGGGTCGCAGGCAAGCTGGATCCTATCCCAGCTGACTACGGGCGAAAGGCGGGGTACACCCTGGACAAGTCGCCAGGTCATCACAGGGCTGACACATAGACACAGACAACCATTCACACTCACACCTACGGTCAATTTAGAGTCACCAGTTAACCTAACCTGCATGTCTTTGGACTGTGGGGGAAACCGGAGCACCCGGAGGAAACCCACGCGGACACGGGGAGAACATGCAAACTCCGCACAGAAAGGCCCTCGCCGGCCATGGGGCTCGAACCCAGACCTTCTTGCTATGAGGCGACAGCGCTAACCACTACACCACCGTGCCACCATAATAATAATAATAATAAATCAGTCACAGTAACTCTGATGAAGCCAAAATCTCAGGAACTCCAATATATACGTATCTCCTGAACAGAAATTGCCAACCCAGGAGCGATTGAAATGATTAAAACCCAATCATTTTCTCGGTGAGATGAACATTACTGGAAAAGGGTGTGTACAATGTTGTATGTTCTTGCTTCGTGTTCCGTAAAGAACACATGCTACATGTTGTGGGTTTCTTTCTCAGGTTGTCATATAGAAAACTGTACGATAAACTGGGAGAATTCTGTAGATTGTAGAGCCCCTCATCCTACTTCCGAGGCCATCAGTGATACGAGACTGCATTCATTCTACTTCCTGTTTGGCGTGTGACAGATTGAGGCTGAATGAAATCCCAAGACCCGAACCTGGGCCGCAGCCCAACACAGCAAGCGGTGGCATTTCATTAATGCCATGAAGCAGAACACTTCCTGCTCACTAATGACACCATTCAGAGAGAAAGGACCACAGCGCTGACCTGCACTTATACTCATAACCCACTGGGTGCCTTCGATCCTCTTCTGACACGATATCATCAGAACAGTCCCCTGATCCCAGAGAACTGCAGGATATGGCACTGCTATGAACGCACGTGTTGTGTTTGTACAGCAGGACCAAGAGGAAATTTCCACACCAGATCAACTCGGAGTTCCCCTGATGCCAGGCACAGCATGGACTCGGCTCTTTAAAGATGCTAATGGAAGCAGAGTAGAAGCCTGATTAGAGGGACGCGTCCTCCTCGGAGACCAGACGCACCGCTTCCCCATCATTTCACTTGGAGCGCTCAGAGGGAAAAAAGCACGCTCGGAACTGAGGGGCCTGATAGCGAGAGCGGCGCAGAAGCTAATTAAATTAAGCTTTCTTTAATAAAAGAGGAAGTTAGCTTTAACACTTTAATCCCAACCACACCATCAAAGGCAACGGAAAAAATATAAAGGCAAAATTAACACACACTGGTCCTGCAGTGACGGATTTCTCACGGTGCCGAGAAGCAAGTTAGTAAAAGAAAGAAGAGTAAGAAAGAAAGAAGAGGCAGGGTGAGGAAGGTGTTTAACTAAAGGGGGGGATTCTCTGGGTAGAAAGTAGGGAATGAAGAATATGGGTTTTTTTTTTCTTAAGCAATGACGGAAGGAAAAGAGAGAAAGAAAGAAGTATGTGTGTAAATAAAGGAAAAGAAGAAGTGAAAATATATTCTTTGGAATGAAACAAGGATGGAGATGACAGAAAGAAAGAAAGAAAGAAAGAAAGAAAGAAAGAAAGAAAGAAAGAAAGAAAGAAAGAAAGAAAGAAAGAAAGAAAGAAAGAAAGAAAGAAAATTGTGCTTGGAAGAAAGCCTTCTGAAGAAAAAAAAGGACAGGAAGGAAGGGAAAACAAATAAATAAATAAATTAATCATTTTTTGGTAGAAAGCCTTCTGAAAACATTAAGGACAGGAAGGAAGGAAGGAAGGAAGGAAGAATGAATGGATGGATGGATGAATAAATAAATAAATGAACGAATGAATGAGTGCGTGGTAGATAAAACTTAAAGAAAGAAAGAAAGAAAGAAAGAAAGAAAGAAAGAAAGAAAGAAAAATTTGTGCTCGGAAGAAAGCCTTCGGAAGGAAGGAAGGAAGGAAGGAAGGAAAATAAAAGAACGAAAGAAAGAGAGAAAGAAAGAAGCAGTGTGTGTGACGTATTTAGCTAAGGAGGGGGAAGAGAATTCTCTGGATAGATAGGAGGAAATTTTTTTTTTTCTTAAAGGAGATACGCAGAACCTTTATTTTTAAATACATTTCTGAGTGGATAGTATCGCCATCCTTGACTCTTGTATGCTGCATAAATGGGAATAAAAAAATATATATATGTTTGAGAGTTAAAATCGACCACAAAGTTGGCATTGGAGCTGCGCCGCTGAGCCAGCCAGCCCTGAGCGCGTGATGTCACTGCGGGAACCGGTTTTAAGGCCGAGGCCTTTTACAGCTATAGACCAAAGTCATATAAATAAAAATTTATGGTGAAAGTAAGAAATACTGGGGCGGCACGGTGGTGTAGTGGTTAGCGCTGTCGCCTCACAGCAAGAAGGTCCGGGTTCGAGCCCCGTGGCCGGCGAGGGCCTTTCTGTGTGGAGTTTGCATGTTCTCCCCGTGTCTGCGTGGGTTTCCTCCAGGTGCTCCGGTTTCCCCCACAGTCCAAAGACATGCAGGTTAGGTTAACTGGTGACTCTAAATTGAGCGTAGGTGTGAATGTGAGTGTGAATGGTTGTCTGTGTCTATGTGTCAGCCCTGTGATGACCTGGCGACTTGTCCAGGGTGTACCCCGCCTTTCGCCCGTAGTCAGCTGGGATAGGCTCCAGCTCGCCTGCGACCCTGTAGAACAGGATAAAGCGGCTAGAGATAATGAGATGAGATGATTGTGGGTTGACTCTCATTAAAACAGGATGGGTGTTATAACTTATGCAATGTACATGCATGCATTTTCACTGATAAAATGTAAAAGGCGAATTAAATAATCAGATGAACTGAAACAATCACATTCTGAAGCAAATTAAATAATCTTATACAGGTAACTTAAACACAAGTTACTGTACATGTATTAATCTGAGTGCAGGGAAACAGCGTGTTGTTTTGTATCCAAATGAGAGTCGTATCTTATCCGTCTGTGTTCTCGCTTCTTGAAGGCCGACCTTGTGGCCGATTGTTTTGAAACAATCTGACTTTCAGTTGTTCATTCAGTTCTCCGTTCATTCGCTTCTTCCACGTAAGGGCGAGATATTGCTGCTGAGGCAAGTATATCCAGTGAAGAAATCAGACGGCTGTTCCACTCATTCTCCATTTTCTCCATACTGAGTACTCCGCCATTACTGCTCGGCTCAGGCAATTACTAAAACCCAGGATGGGACGGAACGTCACTGGTTTTAGGAACAACTGCAGTGAGGTCACTGCCCGAGTGATAATGTCACGTTCCATTCTGTCCCGGGTTTTACCAACAACCCTCAGTTCACACTCCGGGAGAACTGGTGCAACTGAACTTCCTTTCCTTTTTTTAAAATAAATAAAATAAATACTTTCCTTTTCTTGTAGTTTTCTTTTCCTTTAATTACAGTATTGGTACTGCACCCTCTTTCAATACGGGCTTATAGCCAACGCTCCTCAACAGATCAGAGGTTTCATACAAGTCTTCAGTAAAATGTGCAGAGCAGAGGAGAGACCACTTCATAGCCGCCCAATGTGCCCGTGAACTTCTCGCAAAATGCGTCCAAATCTTTGCAGTTTGAACATTCTTGGGCCATGAATGCAACGTAAATCCAGCTTCTGTCATGTTGCTGCACCCGCCAACAACACATCTACGTGGCGTGGTGATAAATTAGCTCAAAATGGAGGATCGGAGTTGGAATCAGCTGTGTTTTAGTATAGCGGAAATAGCGATGAGACTGATAGCCTTCCTGTTGTGACGTTACGGACGTCAAGGTCATTCACTCAGACCGCTACCTATATAAATCACTTTAATCGTAAAAATTACTTTATTAGATTTATTGTTAGCGCTTAAAACTATTCCTGTGCCATTCTTGAGGTCTCAAGGCATTTATAAACGAAAGTGAGGCCGTGGCTCTGCGTATAGGCTTTTAGGAAGGAAAGAATGAAAGAAAAGAAAGGAATTTTTAAGTGTGTAAAAAGGGAAAGAAGAAGGGAAAACAGATTCATTTGAACGAAACAAGTATACAAATGAAAGAAAGAAAGAAGTGTTTCATAGAAAGTGTTTTGAAAAAAGGAAGGAAGGAAGGAAGGAAGGAAAGGAACTAAGAAAGAAAGAAAGAAAGAAAGAAAGAAAGAAAGAAAGAAAGAAAGAGGAGAAGTGATTCAGAAGGAAGGAAGGATACGGCATGAATGAAGTGATGATTTAAGAAAGGAAGGTAAAGAAGATAGCAAACAAAGAGCAAGAAAGAAGGATTGATTCTGAGGGATTGATAGAAACAGAATGCTGGGTTTACGTCTTTCGCCTGAAACTTTCTCCTTGACTTCTTACATTTTTTACATGTTTTTTTCCTTTCCCAGCATGCACTGCTGTGTTTACAGCATGTTGAGCCTGTATAAGCTCATGTATAAGCTTCTGTTTTCTCTCTCTCTCTCTCTCGCCCCAGCTGTGCTCATGAAGGCCTGACTGACATTAATGCTGAAATATGCGCATGGCAGTGGAATAGAAAACATCTCACCACTTTACTGAGCTCTAAATCACAGTCTCGGAGTAAAATAAATAAATAAATAAATAAAGCATAAAGGATTATCATACATTTCCATCTGTGAATGCAAAGAGGAAAAAGAAAAAAAAAAACACCCAAAGCACGAGTGAATGCAGTTGAACTTCCTCAAGACGATGAGAGATGAAAGCGTGGACGTTCCTCAAACAACTGTGCGGCATGGACAGGGAGACAGGTTCAGCCTGAGGACTGCGTGGTCTTCTGGGGTTCATCAGCACGAGGAACGGTGCGAATCGATCAGGGACACGGAGGGAATACTCATTAATCTGTTCATCTCCGTGTCTGCTGGGGGCTGTCATTAAAAACGAGCACAAACAAAGTGTCTCAGTGCTCACACGAATGAACTGCTCTCTCTCTCTCGCTCTCTCCATCTCTCTCTGTCTCTCCCCATCTCTCATTGTCTCTGTTTCTCTCTAACCTTGTCTCTCTCTCTCATCTTTCTGTCTCTCTTTCGCTCTCTCCATCTTAGTCCCACCCTGTCTCTCTCTCTCCCATCTCTCTCTCTCCATCTCTCTTTGTCTGTTTCTCTCTCACCCTGTCTCTGTCTCTTTCTCTTGCCATCTCTCCTTGTCTGTCTCTCTCTCACCATCTCTCTGTCTCTGTCTCTCCTCATCTCTGTCTCTCTCACCCCATCTTTCTCTCCTTCTCTCTCTCTCCCCTCCCTGTCTCTCACCCCGTCTTCCTCCCCTTCTCTCCATTTCTCTCTCTTTCTCTCCCTGTCTGTCTCTCTCTCACCCCATCTCTCTCTTTCCCCGTCTCTCCTCATCTCTCTCTTTATCACCCTTTCTTTCTCTCTCTCCATCTCTCTCTCCCCATCTTTCCTCATCTCTCTCTTTATCACCCTGTCTTTCTCCCTTTCTCGCCATCTCTCTCTATCCCCATCTCTCTCTCTCCCTGTCTCTCCTCATCTCTGTCTCTCTCTCACCCCATCTTTCTCTCCTTCTCTCCCTCTCCCCATCTCTCACCCCATTTCTTTCTCTCTCTCCCCGTCTCTTCTAGTCTGTCTCTCTCTCGCCCCGTCTTTCTCTCCTTCTCTCCATATCTCTCTTTTTCTCTCTCTCTCTCCGTCTCTCCCATCTCTGTCTCTCTCACCCCATTTCTCTCCTCTTCTGTGTGTCTCTCTCATGCTGTTTCTCTCTCTCTCTCTCTCTCTCCCGTCTCTCCTTGTCTCTGTCTCTCCCCTTCTCTGCATATCTCCCCATCTCTCTCTCTCTCACCCTGTCTTTCTCTCCTTCTCTGCATATCTCTCCATCTCTCTGTCTCTTTCTCTCTCTCTCCCCATCTCTCTCTTTATCACCCCATTTTCTATCCTTCTCTCTTTCCCCATCTCTGTCTCTCTTTCTCTCTCCACCTGTCTCTCCTCATCTCTGTCTCTCTATCACCCCATGTTTCTCTTCTTGTCTCTCTCTCTCTCTCTCAGCATGCTCGCTTCAGTGCCTCACACTCACAAACACACTTTTCTGAAACAGTCGCAGGTATCATGATATCTTTTTTCTTCCCAAACAAGATATAATTCGTTGAATTTGTCTCATCTCATCTCATGATCTCTAGCCGCTTTATCCTTCTACAGGGTCGCAGGCAAGCTGGAGCCTATCCCAGCTGACTACGGGCGAAAGGCGGGGTACACCCTGGACAAGTCGCCAGGTCATCACAGGGCTGACACATAGACACAGACAACCATTCACACTCACATTCACACCTACGGTCAATTTAGAGTCACCAGTTAACCTAACCTGCATGTCTTTGGACTGTGGGGGAAACCGGAGGACACGGGGAGAACATGCAAACTCCGCACAGAAAGGCCCTCGCCGGCCACGGGGCTCGAACCCAGGACCTTCTTGCTGTGAGGCGACAGCGCTAACCACTACACCACCGTGCCGCCCTCGTTGAATTTGTAAAATTGCAAATTTCTCTTTTTTGTGTGTGACTGTTTTGCTCGCCGTTTGTTAGCAGACCTGTATAAATTTTGACAAAACATAGTTGTGGATAGTTGTGGATGGTTTGTTCCCATTGCGTGATGTGCTGTGATTAGAGCTGGGGTTTCTCTGGCGCGACAGCTCTGAGGGAGCACTCTTTTTTTTCCAAAAGGTAACATTGCCTTGTAAGGTCGTGTGACTTAAAAGCAAAACAAAAAGGTCTTTCCATTTCGAGTTTGCTAAACGTTGCTTTATTGGATCCTCGTGCGAGTGTAAAAAAGGGGGTTTTGGCGATATCTGAGAGTTTGTTTTTCATAATTCATGTGTTTCCGTGACTCATTTTAGTGCATTAATGAAGTTAATTAAAAAAAAATAAATACCCGTGTGGGTACAGAGATGATATTTTTGTCATTTTTAATGACCATGTCCTCAGGCACGCTTTTCAAATGACTGTTTAAATGTTATCACAGATATTGCAGGAAGGTGCTGTGGTTAATCCTGCTGATATTTCCACAGAACACAGTTTGCAGTCTGGTTTGGTTTGATTAATATTATTAATACGTCCAGACCGTAGCGCTTGTTTATTAGCGTGACAGGATCCACAAGGGTTCCGTCACATGGGACATCAGATTTTGGTATGAGTAATCGGGATTGGACCAGCATCAGTATCGATGGACGTCGAGTTTGGAGAAGTCGTCAAACAGGGGTTCGATGAAAGAGGGGATGGATAGCCATGGATGATGCGATATTGAGGCAGAGTTCAATTGAGAGATAGATAGGAAGAGGAGAGGCTCAGATTTAAAAAAAAAAATCCTTCTCTTTATGGAAACGAAATGCATAAATATTCATCAAGGTCCCCCGAGAGTTAATTACCACTCGCTTCCAAGCCTAATTGGCTGAATTTTGCCATTTCTTCTCATTGTATCTCTCTCTTTCTCTCTCTCTTCATTTCCATACAGGATATTTTTCTCTCTTTCTTTCTTTCTTTCTTTCTTTCTTTTTCCCACCTCATAATCTCGCCTGTAAATCTTCTCTCTCCTCCTCCGAGAGCTGCCAAGTTTCTCGGGCTCGTTGCTTAATTTGAGCATCTGCTCCAGCTGGCAAAACACCACACACCAGATTTTACAAATCGCTAATTCCTGCTATTTGGCTGGACTAATTGCCATCGGATGAGGAAGAGAAAAGGTTTGCTTAAGTGAGAGCGATGTGGCCCTGGGACGGAGTGGGAGGGTCGCTCACCGAGACGTTATTTATGGATGGTGGGGAAGGGAAACGCTGGCAAGTTATGAATTATGGCATGGTGGAGATAAGCAAAGGTACAATTAAAAGCAAGATACACACACACACACACACACACACATATATATATATATATATATATATATATATATATATATATATTTTTTTTTTTCCCCCGAACACTTGATGTGCAATCATTTGTCACGCAGAATCCTCGGTATAACCAGGTATTATCGTTTACGCCAGGCGTAAACGATAAAATGAATTGTGTTCACTCGCTGTGGAAATGTGCGGAAGTGTCCTCAGAGACTTGGAGTAGAATATTAATGACTTTCCTTCATCTGAGCTCAGACTAGCTGAATTTTAGTCACATCATGCTAACCTAGCTAGCATACCTGCAAGGAATAAGAAATAAAACACTTGGGGGTGTGCACTTATCAGAAAATAATCAACGATGAGGAGTTACTGTTACAACCACAAGTTGAACATTTTCCAACAACAGCAACATCTTCTTCTTCTCCTCCATTTATCATTACATTTAATGTTGCGAAACGTCCACAAGAGAAGTTCGTTCCTGTCTTGACATAAATACTCGCTCCCTCACCAGCCTCTCTTAATTCCTTTTCTTTTCTTTCTTTTTAGTGACACATCTTGCTGGAAATTGAAAGCGTGAGCTTTAAACTAACACTGAAGACTCCTCCCTGTGTAAGTTGTTGCTATGGAGACAATAACATACCACACTAGCTCATTGTGATTTGTCTTGTCGCTGGAACTACAGTACAATCAGAGCTGCTGGGAGAGAAAATTAATCAACACCTTCTGAGCAGTCGCTGATAAAGTGGACTGAAGAGCAGCGTCAGAAACTTTCTGTACAACCGGAGCGAGATTTAATCACAGAATAACACACGCCTGATGTCAGAGGGACGCAAAGGCCATGGACACAACGTGTCATACACCCAGAGTCAGGAGAACACGTTTAAAGAAGACGTTTTGTTAGATTACACAGATATGAGTGTTTTAAGCCTCGGTCACAACCGGCCGTACGTGCTCCTACGGCCGGTCTACATGCAAAAAGCGCAAGAAACGCACGGAGTGCGCGCGTGTGACGTGCTGATTTTCGAGCCGTAGACTGGCCGCAGACCGGCCGCAGAGGTTCTTTGTCATGTCAAACAAACTCTACGGACGCTTACGTTTTTTTCAGGTTGCAAGACAAACTTATGGCCAACGTGCGTCTTTCTCCACGAACAAAAAAAACGCAGCGATTTGGGAAACGCCAAAAATCGCACAGCCAAAAAACCGTACGTCCGGTTGTGACCTAGGCTTTACTGGGAAACACACCACTCGTGTTTTTCATACGAGCTGCATCCGGGACATGGAGAACCCAAACCGGGACATAAATCTCTATATGTCGCTCGTGATGAATTGTTTTGATAAATTTGGGGACTTTTTGTTTGTGAATGTGTTTATACAATAAAAATAAAATCACGTTGGCTTGAAGATGCGAAGTTTATCTTCTCGTGTTGAAAAATTCACATTTTTCAGATGAAATACATCGCGGATCTGAGTGACATATTTAAATAATATTGGCTGGCATTGAGTGGTATATCAGATATATATTCCATTCAGCTAGCATGATACTGAACAAGCCGAAGATCTCATCTCATTATCTCTAGCCGCTTTATCCTTCTACAGGGTCGCAGGCAAGCTGGATCCTATCCCAGCTGACTACGGGCGAAAGGCGGGGTACACCCTGGACAAGTCGCCAGGTCATCACAGGGCTGACACATAGACACAGACAACCATTCACACTTACGGTCAATTTAGAGTCACCAGTTAACCTAACCTGCATGTCTTTGGACTGTGGGGGAAACCGGAGCACCCGGAGGAAACCCACGCGGACACGGGGAGAACATGCAAACTCCGCACAGAAAGGCCCTCGCCGGCCCCGGGGCTCGAACCCAGGACCTTCTTGCTGTGAGGCGACAGCGCTAACCACTACACCACCATGCCGCCCAAGCCGAAGATGAGTAGCTAAATGGAATGTATCTGATAGACCATGAAAAAAAGCCAGCTAACATTATTATTATTATAATACATACACACTTTCTTCATATCAGCATTCTCGAAGGCCAACACTAGCTTACCCACAGCAGTGAAGTCACCTTCCAGCCGGTGTAGCATTCATCGATAGTGTTTGCGAAGGCCAATGCGAGCACAGTCACGTCAGTGCTACCGAGAGCTAGTAGCACAGGCTAACAATTAAGATTCCTGTCTCCAGACTCTTCTTCCACTCGACACATTATTTTTCACTCAGACTTACGTATTCATTTCCCTGTGTAATTTACTTCGTTACTTTTCAAACCAACATCGACAGCTACAAACAACGGAGCGACCTGGCAGCCAAAATTCTCTCAAAATCTTCCGTATTTAACAAAGCAAACCTGACGGCCATGTTTAATTACAAACTGTCACAGCCACTCGTTAGCGTGGAAGTTTTACGTCTCTGATGTGTGACGTCGTGTTGTCTTGACAATATGCAACATTGTAACAATAGTCAGTGCTCATTCTCCATTGGATAGAGTGACGTGATATAGGATAAGCAATATGCTAAAAATATTGCATGCTGTCGAACCGAATGAATGAAACGTGCTAGAATGGAATAGAAAACATGTTTGTATTCCATCGGAAAAGTGTCCTGTATGTATAACAATTTCCGATATTTCACTCCAATGATGTCACTCCTAGTATTTTCCTGCTGACTGGATGCGGTTGTCAAAATGGCGAACTGGTTCAAAATTAAAATTCTTTTGATTAACTTGTGTATTTATGTTTTTTTTTTTTTTTTTGCAGATGTGTCCATATAATATACATAACATTATAGGGTGGTGCAAATATATGTATACATACATTCACCACTTGAATATAAACTTCATATCTTCGCGTAACTGTGTAATATCCTCTCTCTCTCATTGTGTGTGTGTGTATACACTACCGTTCAAAAGTTTGGGGTCACCCAGACAATTTTGTGTTTTCCATGAAAAGTCACACTTTTATTTACCACCATAAGTTGTAAAATGAATAGAAAATATAGTCAAGACATTTTTCTGGCCATTTTGAGCATTCAATCGACCCCACAAATGTGATGCTCCAGAAACTCAATCTGCTCAAAGGAAGGTCAGTTTTATAGCTTCTCTAAAGAGCTCAACTGTTTTCAGCTGTGCTAACATGATTGTACAAGGGTTTTCTAATCATCCATTAGCCTTCTGAGGCAATGAGCAAACACATTGTACCATTAGAACACTGGAGTGAGAGTTGCTGGAAATGGGCCTCTATACACCTATGGAGATATTGCACCAAAAACCAGACATTTGCAGCTAGAATAGTCATTTACCACATTAGCAATGTATAGAGTGCATTTCTGATTAGTTTAAAGTGATCTTCATTGAAAAGAACAGTGCTTTTCTTTCAAAAATAAGGACATTTCAAAGTGACCCCAAACTTTTGAACGGTAGTGTATATATACACTGTATTGGTCCTAATAGACGCGCAATGCGCGAACGCAAGACCATTTGCATTCGCATCTATTATGTACCAAACGCCTAGGTTCCGAACGAATATCGGTCGATGTGCATGTTTTCGTTTCCGAAACGATCAGCTCGAAGCGGTTTTGACAGTTTCTGAATTTTATCACCACCCAATAGGAAGCAACGACCGCGCATGCGCATGAAGAAGATCCATGGCTGCGAAGTTTGAGTTGGATTTGTGTGTGCGAGGTTTTCATGTTTACCAACACGTGTGGAAGCCAGAAATAGGTGAAACATTGCAGTGTCGAATAGAAGAAAATCCATTTGATAAAAACGCTGTCACTGTTGTTCGCCAGGATAAAACTGTAGGCCACGTCCCCAAAGAACACTCAAAAGTGTGCCGGTATTTCATTGCCCAGGGTGGGGTGATTACAGTTGCTGTCATCGGTAAACGGAGGAATACAGGTGTCGGACTCAAAATTCCCGCGCGATATACGTACATTTCCTGGTGTGCCTGGAGATGTTATTAAACTGACAAAATTGTTGAGGTGAACGATTCAATCTGACAATCTACCGTACACTGTTGTTGACTATTTCTGGTTCGAGTGCAGCGAGTCTAGGCTATGCGATGCCAAACAAGCGAGGCAGTTACTGTGCTAGCTTCAAATTACAGGTGGTGTAATATGTTTTGAAAGGGCATTCCAAGAATAAGGCAGCACATCAGTTTGGAATACATCGTCGCAGGGTGCAAGAATGGTGCATTCCTGAGAAAAAATTAGACTATCATGACAATGTTCTGACAGGTCAAGAGGAAATTGTTCTATCGGAGGATGATGTCGATGTAAACTCATGTGAGTCGGAAGACGACGACAATTATTTCGGTCCTGATAGTCCTTGTCATTAATTATGTCTTATGTCACATGAAAGTCCTTCGTTCGTTTGTGAATGGACTATCTACACGTACCCGTAGATAAGTTTGATAGTGTTTGAAGTGTTTGGTTGCTTGGTACATGTAGTTCCTGTACGGTAGTAAACAAGTGATGTTTCCATATTAAAAATGTTGTCGTTTGAAATACTTCAACTAGTCTTGCATGCATATGTCAGTTGATATTTTGTTGCGGGTAGAGAATACTGTATTCTTATTTTGTGATCATATTGAGTTCATCCAAAGTGCCATTTTAATATTTTACATTATTGTCCAGGGGTGGCACGGTGGTGTAGTGGTTAGCGCTGTCGCCTCACAGCAAGAAGGTCCGGGTTCGAGCCCCGTGGCCGGTGAGGGCCTTTCTGTGCGGAGTTTGCATGTTGTCCGCGTGGGTTTCCTCCAGGTGCTCCGGTTTCCCCCACAGTTCAAAGACATGCAGGTTAGGTTAACTGGTGACTCTAAATTGACTGTAGGTGCGAGTGGTTTTCTGTGTCTATGTGTCAGCCCTGTGATGACCTGGCGACTTGTCCAGGGTGTACCCCGCCTTTCGCCCGTAGTCAGCTGGGATAGGCTCCAGCTTGCCTGCGACCCTGTAGAAGGATAAAGCGGCTAGAGATAATGAGATGAGATTATTGTCCAGAGTGCCATTTGATATTCTGTATTGTGCTACGCTAGTCTTCATATGTGGGTGTTATCCAAAGTGTCAATAGATATTTTGTTTCGGAGTACAGCACACGCTTATTATGTTTACATTTGTTTTCGTTTGAAGTGCCATTTTATGTTTTGGTACAAGTTGATGTATTGCTACTAGTGTAATATTTTAATACATGCACGTGTTCAAGTTTGTTAATGAACGAAAATGTGAGCATAAAAAATAAATACAGGGTTTTTTTTCATGGAATTGTTCACAGAGAATTGATAAAGTATAGTCTACGGGGAAAATCTCTGGGGGAAATTACAAAATCGCGCGGGAACTTTTTCGTAAATGGGGGGCGCTCTTCTATTAGGAACAATACGGTATATATAACTACTCTAATAAACACGCTGTAGAAGGCTTTTTAGGCTGAAATTGCATACAGAATTATGCAATGCCAAGTCCCATTCTTCTTTTTCTTTCTGTCGTTATTTCTTTCTCATATTCTTTTTATCATTTCTTTCTTTCTTTCTCCCTCCTCACTCTTTCTTTCTTTCTTTCTTTCTTTCTTTCTTTCTTTCTTTCTTTCTTTCACTCCTTATTTCTTTATTTTTCTTGATTCCTTTCCATTTATTTTTTCTTCCTTTCTCTTTTCTTCTTGCACTTTTACTCTTTTATTTTCTTTTTTCCTTTCTATTAATGACCCGTTTCTCAAAATGATTATTTCATCCATGCTCGCCTTTGTATGTCTTTCTTTCTTTCTTTCATTTCTTTTCATTATTTATTTCTTCTTCCTTTCTTTCTTTTTCACTTTCTCACTTCTACGCTTTCTGTTTTCATTCTTTTTTTTTACTCTTCTCCCCTTTTTTCTTTTCCATCACTAGGATGTTCTACTTTCCTTCTGAAAACACTTCAGTCTTTTTTCCTTTCTTTCTCCTTGCTGTTTCTCTGAGGGTCTAAATCAGAGCTACTTGTTTGGTGAAACAATTTAATTTTCTTCTCTTTTATTCTAACCAAACCCTTGACTCACATCTTTCTTTAATCCCTTCCTTCCTCAGTAACTGCAGGACTCTGATTTTTTTATAGATCATATTCAGACATGGTCATTTATACAAGCCTGAGGAATGCCGTTTAGAGCAGTGTGTGTATGTGTGTGTGTGCGCGTGTGTGAGGAGAGAAAGACACTGACCCATAATGAATTGAAATGAATGTATTCATGGAGTCGAGCAGAATGAAGGGAACTCCTTCAGCGACTCGTGGCCTCTCGGAGTGTTGCACCAGCAGGGTCGTGAGACCGGTGCACAATGGAAAAGCTGTTCGGCATTTAATTAAATGACAGTCAAGAGATATAGATTATGACCCAGGCAGTCCAAGCTGAACCATTACAGCATGACAGACGCTGCGTGAGAGGCCATAGAGCGCTGAAACGCTGAGGCAGGCTTTTCCCTCAGAGCATTTTGATTTCAAACAATGAAGTCAGCTCAACAACAGGAGGAAATAAGCTTTGTTCACGGTCAGAGAAGCAGCACCCCAAGCAATTAAATAACACACATCCCAGTGCACAGGATATTGGAGTACGAACAGCTGAAATAATATTCCAAATAAAAATTAAAAATAAATAAATAAATAAAAATTTAAAAAAAGGAAAAGGCTTCAGACACAGGGCTTTAAGAAGACACCGACTGACTCACTATACACGATTACAGTATAAATCAGAATGTTAATATTTAACGCTTGGACATTTATCCATCCATAAATCCATTATCTATGTTGCTTATCCATCAGGGTCGCAAAGGAAGCTGGAGCCAATCCCAGCTGACTTCACTTGAGAGGCGGGGCTCATCCTGGGCGGGTCTCCAATCTGTCACAGGGCTACACAGACATGAATAACCATCACACTCACACGTAAGGGAGATTTCGAGGAGCCAGCTGACCGAATCTGTATGTATTTGCACTGTGGGAGGAAGCCGGAGCACCCGGAGGAAACCCACACAAGCACGAGAACCCAGAGCACCAATTCAAGTCGATAATTTATGATAAGTATTTTTTTAATGTCCTTAACGTGTCCTGAAGGTTTAATTTTGCTCAGACTTTCAGTATAAGATTACATTCAGACACTTTCCTTTGATCATTTTATATCCATCTTTATAAAGGGTGCCAATATTTCTGGTTACCGCATATTGTTTCTCTCTACATGTCTGTGTATGATGGCAAGTGGTTCAAATCCATTATACGAGTAATGATAAGAGTCGAAGAAATGTGCTTTCTATTTTAAAAAGGTCTCCGTGATCAACCATTCCACGCGTCCTGTTTCTTTATTTCCTGATCAATTTAAATCATCGAATGAATGAGAGGATCAGGATAATGTCCGTGAGACACTAAGTGTAGCCTTTATACTAAAATCTCAATAATCCATCAAACATGTTGGTGCTCCAGATCCAACCCAGAAGGTCAATTCTCCCAGGCTCGAGTCGTGGATTAAACTGTGTTAAAAGCTGATAAGAAAGACTCGAGATGTTTATAGTGGAGTGTACACCGATCCACCATAACATTATGATCACTAAACAGGTAGAGTGAACAACAGTGATTCTCATTACAGTAGCACCTGTCAGGGGGTGGGGAATATTAGGCAGCAAGAGAACAGTCAGTTCTTGACGTTGACGTGTTGGAAGCAGGAAGAATGGGCAAGCGTAAGGATCTGAGTGACTTTGATAAGGGCCAAATTGTGATGGTGAGATGACTGGGCCTGAGCATCTCCAAAATGGCAGGTCTTCTGGGGTTTTCCTGGTATGCACTGGAAAGAGGAAAATGTCTGAATGTAACCTCCTGAAAATCTGAGAACTAGATAGAACTCGACGCCAATGGCGTCGATGGGGATGCCTCCGCCTGGTAGACTACACGCCTTATTAAGTTGTGATTTGGGGATGGACATTTGACCTCACAGTAATCTTGACCTGTGACCTTATAACCTCAAAATCTAATCAGTTCATGTTTGTCCCAAAGTGCACAAATGGTGAAAGTTTTGTGAAATTCCTTTCATTTGCCTCGGAGATACTGTGCTCACAAGGTTTTCGGACAGACATTTGACCTCACAGTGACCTTGACCTTAGACCTTTTGATCTCAAAATCTAATCAGTTTATCTTTGTCCCCAAATGCACGAATGGTGAAAGTTTGGTGAAATTCATTTCATTTGCCTTGGACATATTGTGTTCACAAGGTTTTCGGACAGACATTTGACCTCACAGTGACCTTGACCTTAGACCTTTTGATCTCAAAATCTAATCATTTCATCTTTGTCCCAAAGTGCACAAATGGTGAAAGTTTGGTGAAATTCCTGTCATTAGTCTTTGAGATATGGTGTTCACAAAGTTTGGGGATGGACATTTGACCTCACAGTAATCTTGACCTGTGACCTTTTAACCTCAAAATCTAACCATTTCTTCGTTGTCCCAAAGCGCACAAATGGTGAAAGTTTGGTGAAATTCATTTCATTAGCCTTTGAGATATCACGTTCACAAGGTTTCAGGACGGACGCACGCACGGACGCACGCAGGCACGGACGGACAACCCGAAAACATAAGGCCTCCTGCACCTTAAGGTGGCGGAGGCATAAAAATCGAACCTTCAGTTGAGGACATAAATATATTTTTTTAATCATAAAATACAGACTTAAAAATGTTACAAATATTGGAAACCCAACACATCTTTAATAGTGACTTTTATCTCCATTTATATTATTAGGATTATTATTACCATTATAAGGATTCATATCAGGAATGTTAGGAACACTTAAGTGGTCATCCATTACTTATTTTTTATTTTATTTATTTTATTTTTATTTTATTAGCTTCACCATCAATCCTGAAATTAATAAAATAAATCATATAAATCTTTACATGTAAATAAGTTAAACAAAACAAACTTATATATGTATATATTCTCCACGAAATCGGGTTGTACATGAGCTGATAGCCGACAAGCCACGTAGCACCGAGCTGGCTATAAGCCATGTACAGTGAGATTGAGTGGAATAACTGTTTTATTCTATCCACAGTCACTGGATATGAGCAATCATGCACTTTGATTGGCTACTCTACTACTAGGATATCAGCTCATATACCGTGAGTAGAGAAAAACAAAATGGCAGCTTTGTTATGGGCAATTCCATGTAAATGTCAACCTCACCATGCAAAAATAAAGCAGCATGTAATACATCAAAACCACTCCCAGAGATATCACCTAGGCCTGTATTTTACAGATGTGAATAAGTTGAACCAATTTGTCACATTTTGATCACCTAATATGTCACTGTCAGTCTTTCTTTCTTATAATGTAAAACCCAAGCTAAAATCAACTTTGATCATGTACAATTCTATATTATTGCCACAAGCCACAGAAATGTATGCTAAAATCCACAAGACAGCAAAACAATAGCCATCCTAAATATTATTTAAGAACTTTGATAGTTTTAGCTGATATTTAGAGAGTTTTTCAAAGGGTTATGGTGGGTAAATTACTGATTTTCTAAACATATGCCATGTCTATTTCAGACGCGTCACATCCATAACGGAATTTCGTCACATCCATAACGCTGACTTTTCCTTCTGAAACTCTGCATGAAATACAAAATATTTTAAACAAAGATTTTTTAATATTCACCTTGGACCCCTCTATCAAATGGATATCTCCATTTCGACATTAGGTTTACAATTTCACAGAGTTTGATAAAAATATACAGTCACCCAAGAAAAGTGATACTTTTTCTGTCACATCCATAACGCATCTTTTATTGGCATTTTCTTACATGCCCTACTATGGGAATTGTTCTTGTTCTATCACTTCTCCAGTATGGTACAGCCTTAAAATATGCAACACCTGTTTAAATCCTGGGAGACAATAAAACATGCACTGGGTCATTTGTTGCCATTTTGAGTTCAAGTGTCATGTCCATAACACTGGAATTGCTCCCATCAAGTATTTAAAAGAAACAGAAATCACTAAAAGAATATAGCCCCCCCCCCCCCCCAGTATCTCCTGTTCTGGGCGGCACGGTGGTGTAATGGTTAGCACTGTCGCCTTATAGCAAGAAGGTCCTGGGTTTGAGCCCAGCGGCCAACGAGGGCCTTTCTGTGTGGAGTTAGTATGTTCTCCCCGTGTCTGAGTGGGTTTCATCCGGGTGCTCCGGTTTCCCCCACAGTCCAAAGACATGCAGGTTAGGCTAATTGGTGGCTCTAAATTGACCGTAGGTGTGAATGGTTATGTGTCAGCCCTGTGATAATCTGGCAACTTGTCCAGGGTGTACCCCACCTCTTGCCCATAGTCAGCTAGGATAGGCTCCAGTTTGCCCACCATCCTGCACAGGATAAGTGGTTATGGATAATGGATGGGCACGGCACGGTGGTGTAGTGGTTAGCGCCGTCGCCTCACAGCAAGAAGGTCCGGGTTCGAGCCCCGTGGCTGGCGAGGGCCTTTCTGTGTGGAGTTTGCATGTTCTCCCCGTGTCCGCATGGGTTTCCTCCGGGTGCTCCGGTTTCCCCCACAGTCCAAAGACATGCAGGTTAGGTTAACTGGTGACTCTAAATTGATCGTAGGTGTGAATGTGAGTGTGAATGTTTGTCTGTGTCTATGTGTCAGCCCTGTGATGACCTGGCGACTTGTCCAGGGTGTACCCCGCCTTTCGCCCGTAGTCAGCTGGGATAGGCTCCAGCTTGCCTGCGACCCTGTAGAACAGGATAAAGCGGCTAGAGATAATGAGATGAGATGAGACCTACCAACAAAAAAAAAACAGAAAGAAGAAGCCAAACAAAATGGTGGAGTGTGTTGCTGAACCAACCAAAGATGAAATAAAAACTCCCAAAAATACAAATAAAGCAACAAAATATGGAATAAAATTATTTGATAGTGAGAATGTATCTGTTTTAGTTTTCAAAAGTTGTTATTATTATCACATTTTTTACAAACTCTTCCTGTTATTTCACTGGTTTGTTTACATTCTAAGCGGAAATGGTTTTGTCAGGCATTTTGTATGAAGTATTTATTGATCGAATTTGCAAAAAATACAAATGAAAATGCTCTGTTTCTCAAAACCCAATGAATGTAGTTAGAATAAAAGAGTTATTCCACTCAATCTAATTGTACAGAGTGTATAGCCAACTCGGTGCTCTGCACCTCGTCAGCTATCAGCTCATGGATGACTCGATTTCATGGAATAACTGTTAAATATATATGGCAGGGTGACTATTACAGCATTAGCCAATTCCTGTCGGCCCACAGTATTAAAAAAATTAATAATAAAATAAATAAAGCTATATATTATCATCAAAGCAGTCTACCGAGAACATAAGACAGGACGTGGAAGACTATGGACTGAACTACATTTCCGACATATCGATTTAAAAGTGCAAGGGTTTTTGCAATCATAATTATTTCAAACAGAAAAATTATAATTCAGCATTGTAGATTGAAAAGCACTAAGATTGTCCATGTTTAAATTCAGTTCATCAGAATGCTCCAAATTCTTGTAGTGCAAGCAATAAAGATTTCTGGTACATTGTGGTTTTACACTTATGAATATTATACTTCACAAATTATTTGCCCCCTTCGGCAATAAATAAAGTGCATAATCACCTTCAGTCCTGCATCACTTCTAAAAATATCCATGCAATTTTATTCATATAATAATGTTATGATCCACTGAAATGAGCTCCATAAACGTCCCGTAACCAAGATCCAGGTCTCGTCTCCACCGTCCCTCGATCACTGCATATCCACCTGGACGCTCAGAGATAACGGCAATATTTCACACACCCCATTCCTCAGTCTCTATTTATTCAGAGTAATGAGGAAAGGGCTGAGAAATGAGAAAGGATGAACACCCAAGTCTGAGAAAAAAAAAAAAATCACAGATTTAAAATAAATAAATAAAACGAGGCAATGAATTTGAATAAGTACGGAGACGAAATGAAAAGTTTTGAGGGATATATGAAATCAGGCACGCACCTAAAAGCAGGCAGGAAGACATGCTTTTAAAAGGCTTTAATAAAAGGATGCATTTGCTTCCCGCTGAGTGGCGGCTGACTCGAGAAGTGTTCAATTTTACGCATTAAAAAGAGGACAAGTGTCATACAGAACAATTCTGTTCATTTGCAGAAAAAGCGAGACGGATTGTGTGAAAAGGAGATGGAGTGGATGAGTTTGAGCGAATATGATATGCAAACTATCAAGGCCAAGCTGCACAAATAAAATATACTACAGCAAATCATGTCATTCTTTGCTGAAAAAATCCAAACAGTTCACCAGCATCTCGGTTCACAATCCACCCCCATCAGTTTACCTGAACTTCCTCCACCCTCTCACTCCTTCTCCTCCTTCCAGCTTCCCACCGCCTCAGAAATCTCAGATCTCATCCGTAAGTCTAAGCCATCCACATGCCAGCTGGACCCCCTCCCCACTGTTCTTGTTAAAGCCTGCCTTCCTTCTCTGGTCCCTTTCATCTCTGCCATCATCCATTCCTCTCTTTCCAGTGGAACTGTTCCTACATCCTTTAAGACTGCTGCAATAACACCAATATTGAAAAAACCCGGTGCAGATCCTACCAACTTCAATAACCTACGCCCTATCTCTAATCTACCCTTCATTTCCAAAATTCTTGAAAAAACAGTAGCTAATCAACTCCACTTCCATCTGTCTCACAATAACCTGTATGAACAGTTTCAGTCTGGTTTCCGTCCCCTCCATAGCACAGAAACAGCTCTTATCAAAATCACCAACGATCTCCTCATAGCAGCTGATTCTGGTTTACTCACCATCCTCATCCTCCTTGACCTGAGTGCAGCCTTCGATACCATTTGTCACTTCACCCTCCTCAATAGATTAGCATCCATTGGTATCACTCACACCCCCTTGACTGGTTTAAATCTTATCTTTCCTGCCGCACTCAGTTCATTCAGCTTAAATCTTTCACATCCCACCCTTCCCCTGTCACTTCAGGTGTGCCCCAGGGCTCTGTCCTGGGGCCCCTCCTTTTCATCATTTATCTCCTTCCCCTTGGCAACATCTTCCGTAAATATCAGTTTCCACTGCTATGCGGATGACACCCAGCTCTACCTCTCCAGTAAACCCACTTCCAACCTTCCACCCTCCTCCCTTACTGACTGCCTAGCAGAAATAAAAACCTGGTTCTCCTCCAACTTCCTCAAACTAAACAGTGACAAAACTGAGGTTCTCCTCATTGGCACCAAATCATCACTATCCAAAACTGACAGTTTCTCTCTTTATATTGACAATTGCTCTGTCTCCCCCTCCCCACAGGTTAAGAGTCTGGGTGTCATCCTCGACAGCACTCTTTCCTTTCAATCCCACATCAATAACATTACCCGGTCTGCGTATTTCCATTTACGCAATATCAACCATCTCCACCCCTCCCTTACTCCCCATGCCACTGCTATTCTTGTCCACAGCCTCGTTACTTCTCGTCTGGATTACTGTAACTCCCTCCTCTCTGGTCTCCCTCACAAATCTGTCCATAAGATCCAACTGGTCCAGAATTCAGCTGCCCGCATCATCACCAGAACTCCCTCCATCCACCACATCACGCCCATCTTGCAGCAGCTCCACTGGCTCCCAGTCAAGTTTCGAATTGAATTCAAAATCCTTCTGTTAACCTTCAAGGCCATCCACAACTTCGCTCCCCCATATCTGTCCGATCTCCTCCATGTTGCCACTCCCTCTCGTTCCCTCAGATCTTCTTCTTCTATCCACTTGACTGTCCCCTCTGCCCGTCTCACCACCATGGGGAGCAGAGCTTTCAGCCGCTCTGCTCCCCGGCTTTGGAACTCATTACCTCCCGAACTTAGAAATATCAATTCCCTTCCACATTTCAAATCCTCACTCAAAACACACCTGTTCAAACTTGCTTTTCAAATTTAATCACTGCACTGTCTAATTTTTAATTTTGAATTGTAACTTGTTTTAATGTTTTGTTTTGCTTTTTGTAATTTTAAAGGTCCCATGGCATGAAATTTTCACTTTCTGAGGTTTTTTAACGTTAAAATGAGTTCCTCTGATCTTCTTAAGTCATCCCAGTGGCTAGAAATTTCATAATGTGTAAACCAACATTTGAGAATGGCGCGTCAAAACGGCACGTTGATAAACTCTTCCCTTGCCTACGTCAGCAAGGGAGATGATCCCCACGCCCCCCCTCTGGATTCCCACCCATTGTATGGATTGCCCGCCCAGCTCAAAAGTTGCCACCAAACATGGAAGTTGCGCTGTACATGGATGTGACAACACAGAAAGGAGTCTGTTTTTACTGCCGACGGGAGAGCCCCTGAAGACGCAGTGGCTTAATTTTATTTACTCCAATAATACGCCGTCGAGTCTACCTAAGACGGTGTATGTTTGTCGGAAGCATTTTCCTGATGAATGTTTCCACAACTTGGGACAGTACAGGGCAGGTTTTGCACATCAACTGTCACTGAAGCCTGGGTCCGTACCAAGCATCCCTGCCGCATCAGCAACAAACACCGAACAAGTAAGTGTATAACTGTTAAGTCGTTTTGCCGTGTTTTAAAATCGGTGCCATGTTAGCCTTGCGATGGCTACATTAGCTGTGCAGCTAACCGCTTCCTGCAGTTAGCCAGGTACTCTGTGCTACAAAACCAAAAAGCATGCAGCATGCTCTGTTAAACTGAGTTTAGTCTGGAAATTGACTGTAACTTATGAGCTTATGTTTTGCCGTGTTTTAAAATCGGTGCCACGTTAGCCTTGCAATGGCTACATTAGCTGTGCAGCTAACCGCTTCCTGCAGTTAGCCAGGTACTCTGCGCTACAAAACCAAAAAGCATGCAGCATGCTCTGTTATAATAGCCAATCAAAACAGTTTTTACAAAGACACCCACATTCTTTTTTTTTAAGTCACTCATTCATTTTATTTGTTTGTTTGTTCAGTAAGAACCCAAACATTTGTTGAATTTATTTTATTTCCTCGCGTCGCACCTTAATGACGTCAGCGCGCGGTATTTTTCCCTTCGCGGTTTGTTCCTTCTCTCTTGCCATAGTAAGACACCCACATCCGTTTGTTCTGACCCACTGGAGGTAGCGTCACAGTGCTGTTAGCCAATCAGAGGTAACACGTTTACATGTCATGAATATTAATGATAAGACCCGCCCCCACCCTCTACCCTTCCCCGCCTCCTGCTTCTCATTAGCAAAACGACGCACTGGGAAAAGCGCTGAAATGGGGCTTTCCCCCAGGAGGCTATATCTACGTGCTGAGGGTTCATTTCAAGAAAGGCTGCGGATATAACATCCGGAAACCTCCACGAGCCCGTTTAAAGCATCAACAAACCACCATGCCATGGGACCTTTAATGTATGGTTTGTCTTTGATTTTTGTACGGTGTCCTTGGGTGCTAGAAAGGCGCCTTTAAATAAAATGTATTATTATTATTATTATTATTAAATAGCATCCAGTGTATTAGAAGTTGTGGAAAACACAATCTAACATCAACTGATGGTGCCGTATAACCCGATATTGGTACTAGTAAGCACAAAGCCATGCACGAGTGTGGCCTTTAATTTGTCACTTGTGGGTGTGCCATGTCTAGCTGCCAGATCATCCATTATCCATAACCGCTTATCCTGTGCAGGGTCGCAGGCAAGCTGGAGCCTATCCCAGCTGATTATGGGCGAGAGGCGGTGTACAACCTGGACAAGTCACCAGGTCATCGCAGGGCTGACACACAGAGACAAACAACCATTCACACGCACATTCACACCTACGGTCAATTTAGAGCCACCAATTAGCCTAACCTGCATGTCTTTGGACTGTGGAGGAAACCCACACAGACACGGGGAGAGCATGCAAACTCCACAGAGAAAGGCCCTCGTCGGCCACTGGGCTCAAACCCAGAACCTTCTTGCTGTGAAGCAACTGTGCGAACCACTACACCACCGTGTCGCCCCACTGCCAGATCAAATCGATCAAAGTCCTTCTCATGCCATTAGGCACAGCAGACAGCGCCAATCTCTGTTTCTATAACCCTCAGCCTCTCACCTGTTATACAGCTAGGGTTACAGTGGAGGGTTGGTCCTCTGGTAACCGCAAGAGTTTGACCCCCTACTCACATTTGTATTACGGTGTCTCGCCAGATAGCACTCGGTACTATTTTCATGATGGTCTTTGGTATGACCCAACCACGAGAAGAACTCACGAGCTCCCGGTTGAGAGGCAGGCATGCTAACCACTAGGCAAACTTACAGCCTTCCATATAATAAACAGTGTATGCATAACATTTATACCCAACAAGTTACATACTAATTTAAACAAGTGTTGCCAGGCAAAACAAACCTTGCCAAGTAGCACTTATGACAAATATGAAGGGAGATATGAAAAAAATGATTTTGACCTTTCTGGTGACCTTGACCTGGATTTTGACCTTGTGTGTGAACATACTTGGCCAGTAAACATGGCTCTGATTCTGATTCTCTGCTGCTCTCAGCCAATCACAACACACTGTACTGCTTACTGCTCTCAGCCAATCAGAAGACACCATACTGCTCTCAGCCAATCAGAACACACCATACTGCACAACTGTTACACTCTTACAGCATGATGACATAGTGGCTCCCACCTCTATATGAAGCAGTACCCACAAAAACCTGGACCAGATGAACCCCAAAATGTTGGCGGTTCTATTTGAGACCAATGCCCATCTATCCTGAAAGTTTCATGAAGATTGGTCCAGCCATTTTCCTGTAACATCATGAACAAAAAAAAAAAAAACAGAAACAAAGAAACCCCACCGAAAACAATACCTCACCCCCTGGTGAACTCCGTCCCGGGCGAGGTAACAATACAAATTAGTGTCCAAATTGCTTGTTTGAGGGACATGCTAGTTTTTCTACTAGCTTTGTTTCCAGATTAGCAAAACAAGCTAACTGTCTGTTTTCATCTACTGATCATGAAGGAGTCCATGTTCTGCAGACAGCAACCAAAACCTTCCCCCAAACTACACGGTCCTGTGCTCACTTGGTGTCAGGGTGCAGAATCTTTCCATTATACTCCAGGTAAAGCATTCTCTTACATTACTGGCATTTAGCAGATCCTCTTATCCAGAGTGATGTACAACGTACCCAAAGTAGCCTGGAGAGCAGTTGGGGGTTAGGTGCCTTGCTCAAGAGCATTTCAGCTATTCCTGCTGGTCCAGGGAATTGAACCAGCAACCTTTTGGTCCCAAAGCTGCTTCAATAACCTTTAGGCCATGGCTTCCCTCCCAGCTCTTGATCAACAAACATGTTCTTGGGTCCATAAGGCAAACTTTGGCATCAAATCCTCCTTGGGCCAGTGGAGTTGGTGGCCTAGCTGACGAAGTTGTCTTTCTTTCACTGCTAGGGACAGTTGACACTCATGCACCTGAGCATATAGGTCTGCCTTACTAACATGGTCTTGATGTTTGCATTCACAAGGGACATGAACAATCTCTGCTACTTCCTTATTTACATAGCTTATTTATCAAACGTTTGGTCGTATTTCACAGGATAAGATGAAACCACATTGCAACTTTTTTCTTCTACACTCACCAACCTGCTGTTTTCTGCAGTTCTCTAATCAGCCAATCCCTTGACAGCAATATAATGTATAAACTCATGCAGATACAAAACAAGAGCTTCAGTTAATGTTCACTTCAAACATCAGAATGGGAAAAATTGTGATCTCAAAGTGTGACTTTCTTTCACTGTGGCATGGGTGTTGGTTTCAGCCAGATGGACTGGTTTGAGTATTTCAGAAACTGCTGATCTCCTGGGGTTTTCACACATAACAGTCTGAATGGTGCAAAAAAAAAAAAAAAAACCGAGTGAGTGAGCGACAGTTCTATGGGTGGAAACAAACACCGTGTTGATAAGAGAGGTCAGAGGAAAATGACCAGATTGGTTCGAGATTTTTTGCAAGGAAGGATATAGTAACTCATATAATCACTCTTTACAACCGTGGTGAGCAGAAAAGCATCTCAGCATGCAACAGCAGAAGACCACATTGGGTTCCACTCCTGCAGCCAAGAACAGGAATCTTAGAATCAACACGTTCCTATTAAAGTATATTTTTTGTGCATCAAACACTAAATGGAAACTAATAGCAGTTCAAAGTCGTGAGTGTGGAAAAGAAGAAATGGTGGACCACACATGGTAAAGAATTAGTCTAAGGAACCATTCAGTCCATTTAAATGACACTTAATGCGCTGTTGCTTTGTCGCGTGCTACTGTTGCAGAAATCACGGCTCTTGTGTCATGGACACACGTACGTAGTAAATTAATCCTTGTCCTGTCACTTTGTCATGAGTGTGCGCATTAAAAGGAGTAGAAAACACCTTTTTAGCAGCTCCACTGAAAATGATATGCTAGTAACAGTAATTGGAAGTAATAGAGGGAAAATGATGCCTTATAACAGGGTTCCGTGCTCTCACACACCCACTTCACCTCAGGAAGGGCTGGTAATGAGCTGATTAGTTAAATCAGGTGTATGAGGGCAGGAAACATTCTCCACTGTACAGAACACGAGGTTCTCCAGGATGAGAATTGGGAAGCTTTTCTTCAAACAGGAATGGGAGGAACACAGGAAGTTAATGGTTTGTGATCATAGAAGCTAAAGAAATTAAAAGTCATGGATTTGACACTGAGGTAGACAAATATGGATGAATGGACATATTGGAGACTTTTAAGCTACTGTCACACTCCAGCTTGCGATGGTTTATCGGTGAAAATGAGGTGTTTTGGTGGCGATGTATGGCGATATACAGGCGAGCTAAAAGTTGTGGTCACACAGCAGGTGAACACTTGACTGTCGTGCCTTGGCAGGAAACATTCTACATGCTCGCTCACTCACAGGACCTAGTCATGATTTGAATGCAATCAGCACACGTGTATAAGGATGCTGTTTTCACAGAGATTTTGCGAAGTATTATCATTATCACTGTCATGTTTTTTTTTTCCTAGCCATGTTTATCTCATCTCATTATCTCTAGCCGCTTTATCCTTCTACAGGTCGCAGGCAAGCTGGAGCCTATCCCAGCTGACTACGGGCGAAAGGCGGGGTACACCCTGGACAAGTCGCCAGGTCATCACAGGGCTGACACATAGACACAGACAACCATTCACACTCACATTCACACCTACGGTCAATTTAGAGTCACCAGTTAACCTAACCTGCATGTCTTTGGACTGTGGGGGAAACCGGAGCACCCGGAGGAAACCCACGCGGACACGGGGAGAACATGCAAACTCCACACAGAAAGGCCCTCGCCAGCCCCGGGGCTCGAACCCAGGACCTTCTTGCTGTGAGGCGACAGCGCTAACCACTACACCACCGTGCCGCCCTGCCATGTTTATGACTCAGGTTAAATATTCTACATTATGACTCTGTTTTCTGTTTTGTTTTGTTTTTTGCAAATATCATGCATGCTAATAAGCACTCTTCCTGCACTTGGATCCATCTACCGCTGCCTACCTGACAGAATTCTTTGCAAGGTCTCTGTGAAAACAGCGGCATTATATGCACGTGCTGATTGTGCTCAAATTAACATCGTGTGTTTCCCAGAATGACTGGGTCCCAAGAACACCCACAACACGTTCCGAAGGACCCGAATGTAAATGCGCTTTTCAAGTCTTGGCGAAGGTTAGGCTATGCAGACCTGCTGTGTTGACGAATCTCCCGCGAACATCGGGGACATGGATTCGAGACAACTAAATCTCAGGAGGAAGGTTTCCCAAGCTTCAGGAAGTATTCCCAAACCCATCTGCGAGTATCCGTCACTAAGTTTGCTGATGAAAACATCACTACCAAATTTCAATCCATATATTGAAGTTTTTCGCGATGTTTTTGGCCACTCACAAGGTGGAGACACACCAAAAAACAACTCGTGAAGCTCGGAGAACATTTGCCGTGCATCACACGATTGGTGGCTACCAATTTTCCATCGCCACGTATTCGCAAACCCATCACGAGCTGAAGTGTGACCAGGGCTTTACGGACTTCAATTGCATACAGTGTCTTGCAAAAGTATTCATCCCCTTGGTGTTTGTCCTGTTTTGTTGCATTTCAAGCTGGAATTACAATGGATTTATGGGGAGTTAGCACCATTTGATTTACACAACATGCCAACAGTTTTATAGGTGAAAACTGTTGTTTTATTGTGACACAAACAATAATTAAGATGAAAAAACAGAAATCTGGAGTGTGCATAGGTATTCACCCCCTTTCATATGAAACCTCTAAATAAGAGCTGGTCCAACCAATTCACTTCATAAGTCACATTATTAGTTGATTAAGATCCACTTGTGTGCAATCAAAGTGTCACATGATCGGTCACATGATGTCTGCAATTACAGCTGCAAGTCTCTTGAGGAATATCTCTATTAGCTTAGCACATCTAGCCACTGGGATTTTTGCCCATTCCTCAAGGCAAAACTGCTCCAACTCCTTCAAGTTAGAAAGAAAGAAAGAAAGTGCAACTTTATTCATCACACACTTGTGAAATTCCTCTCTGCATTTAACCCATCTGAAGCAGTGAACACACACATGCACACACACGTGAGCAATGAGCACACACACATACGGTACCAGAGCAGTGGGCAGCCATGCTAACAGCGTCCGGGGAGCAGTTGGGACTTAGGTGCCTCATTCAAGGGCACCTCAGCCCAAGGCCATCCCATATTAACCTAACCGCATGTCTTTGAACTCGATGGGTTGCGTTGGTGTCCAGCAATCTTCAAGTTATGCCACAGATTCTCAATTGGATTGAGCTTCCATAAAGCTCCACTCTGTGGAGTGTACAGCTTAAAGTGGTCCTATGGACAGATACTCCCATATCCACTGTGGATCTTTGCAGCTCCTTCAGTGCTATCGTTGGTGTCTTTGTTGCATCTCTGATTAATGCCCTCCTTGCCTGGTCTGTGACTTTTGGTGGGTGGCCTTCTCTTGTTGGGTTTGTAGTGGTGACATATTCTTTCCATTTTGGATTTAATGGTGCTCCCTGGAGTATTCAAAGTTTGGGATATTTTTATAACCCAACCCTGATCTGTACTTCTCCACAACTTTGTGTCTGACCTGTTTGAAGGATCCTTGGTCTTCATGTTGCTTGCTTAGTAGTGTTGCAGAGTCAGGGTCCTTCCAGAACAGGTTGATTTATACAGACATCATGTGACAGATCATGTGACACTTGGATCTTAATCAACTATTTATATGTCACTTATGAAGTGAATTGTTTGGACCAGCTCTTATTTAGGGGTTTCAAACGAGAGGGGGGTGAATACGTATGCACACTCCAGATTTCTGTTTTTTTTTCCCATCTTAATTATTGTTTGTGTCACAATAAAACAACAATGTGCACCTTTAAAGTGGTAGGCATGCTGTTTAAATCAAATGGTGCTAACCCCCCCAAAACTCCATTTTAATTCCAGCTTGTAATGCGAAAAATCAGGACAAACACTGAGGAGGATGAATACTTTTGCAAGACACTGTACGTATCATCATTTGGAGTGGACACAAAATCTTTCAAAGATATTCTGTATTGGTTTGTGTTTTCAACAGCTGTGTAATTTCGAGGTGTCTGTGAGTTAAATACAAACCCATCCCACAATTCAGAGACACAGCTGGAGTAAGGAGAGAGGTAGTCGTCTTCCATACCATCATTTTTCTTTGTACGCTGGACCATGAAGCAAGCATGAGGTGTAGAAAGGAGGAGAGGAAAGTCCATAAAAAGTGCTCCATATCCACATCACATGCCATGCTGTGACACTTCAGGTTCAAGCAATCTGGTTCTGAGTGCATTCTTCACTGCAGCGGGGTTCCCACTGACTCGTGGGTAATCACACAGGTCGATGATGAGCAGAGGAAGGCGGGAGAAATGGCTGGTATTTACAAGAAGCCTGCTGATCTGGGATCAGGTATTTCTAGGATGCAATAGGATTTACATTTTGCTTGAAATTCAGAGTGTTGGGCCACCAAGAGCTAACCACACACCTTGGCATCAAGTCTACACATCTCTGAAACTACTGGAGAAATGAACACTTTGTTTTCCACATGACCTTCCCTTAGTTGGTATTTTGATGATGATGATGATGATGATGATGATGATGATGATGATGATGGAGAGCACCGTCACCGTCTAAAACGTCATTCCAAAATCTCCCATTGGTGTTCAATGTGCTTAAGATATCATGAGTATGAAAGTCATGGCATATGATTTACATCATTTTTGTCCTCATCAAACCATTCAGTGGCTCCTTGTGCCCTGTGAATGGGATGACCATGCCCATCAGGATCAACTCCCCCGACAGTGGCGCTTGAAATTTCGTGAACCCTTTAGAATTTTCTATATTTCTGCATAAATATGACCTAAAACATCATCAGATTTTCACACAAGCCCTAAAAGTAGATAAAGAGAACCCAGTTAAACAAATGAGACAAAATATTATACTTGGTCATTTATTTATTGAGGAAAATGATCCAATATTACATATCTGTGAGTGGCAAAAGTATGTGGACCTTTGCTTTCAGTATCTGGTGTGACCCCCTTGTGCAGCAATAACTGCAACTAAACGTTTCCGGTAACTGTTGATCAGTCCTGCACACCGGCTTGGAGGAATTTTAGCCCATTCCTCCATACAGAACAGCTTCAACTCTGGGATTTTGGTGGGTTTCCTCACATGAACTGCTCGCTTCAGGTCCTTCCACAACATGTTGATTGGATTAAGGTCAGGACTTTGACTTGGCCATTCCAAAACATTAACTTTATTCTTCTTTAACCGTTCTTTGGTAGAACAACTTGTGTGCTTAGAGTCATTGTCTTGCTGCATGACCCACCTTCTCTTGAGATTCAGTTCATGGACAGATGTCCTGACATTTTTCTTTAGAACTCGCTGGTATAATTCAGAATTAATTGTTCCATCAATGATGGCAAGCCGTCCTGGCCCAGATGCAGCAAAACAGGCCCAATCCATCATACTACCACCACCATGTTTCACAGATGGGATAAGGTTCTTATGCTGGAATGCAGTGTTTTCCTTTCTCCAAACATAACGCTTCTCATTTCAACCAAAAAGTTCTATTTTGGTCTCATCCGTCCACAGAACATTTTTCCAGTAGCCTTCTGGCTTGTCCACATGATCTTTAGCAAACTGCAGATGAGCAGCAATGTTCTTTTTGGAGAGAAGTGGCTTTCTCCTTGTAACCCTGCCATGCACACCATTGTTCTTCAGTGTTCTCCTGATGGTGGACTCATGAACATTAGCCAATGGGAGAGAGGCCTTCAGTTGCTTACAAGTTACCCTGGGGTCCTTTGTGACCCTGCCATCTATTACACGCCTTGCTCTTTGAGTGATCTTTGTTGGTCGGCCACTCCTGGGGAGGGTAACAATGGTCTTGAATTTCCTCCATTTATACACAATCTGTCTGACTGTGGATTGGTGGAGTCCAAACTCTTTAGAGATGGTTTTGTAACCTTTTTCAGCCTGATGAGCATCAACAATGCTGTTTCTGAGGTCCTCAGAAATCTCCTTTGTCCGTGCCACGATACACTTCCACAAACATGTGTTGTGAAGATCAGACTTTGATAGATCCCTGTTCTTTAAATAAAACAGCGTGCCCACTCACACCTGATTGTCATCCCATTGATTGAAAACACCTGATTCTAATTTCACCTTCAAATTAACTGCTAATCCTAGAGGTTCACAAACTTTTGCCACTCACAGATATGTAATATTGGATCATTTTCCTCAATAAATAAATGACCAAGTATAATATTTTTGTCTCATTTGTTTAACCGGGTTCTCTTTATCCACTTTTAGGACTTGTGTGACAATCTGATGATGTTTTCGGTCATATTTTTGCAGAAATATAGAAAATTCTAAAGGGTTTACAAACTTTCAAGCACCACTGTATGTAAATTTAAGAGTTATACTTTTTTAGTTTAATTTGAGTGAAGATTTTGATACTTCAGCTTTTATTTAGATGAGTAATCTACTTGTATTTACTTGAGTAAAAAATTCCTGGTACTTTTACCATCTCTGATCTTGACAAAACACTTGTACAGTGTTAATTATAGCCAGGATGCAATCATCTCAGGAAAGATATTCATGGATCCATTTTTCTTGAACACCATGAAATAAAAACATGCATCAATAGAGAAACTGGTTTATAGTCAATATAAAATATATATAATGTAAAAAACTGACAGTGTATAACATTTGGATAACAAGGCGTGAAACTGAACTGCATGCCTCAGTGTAAAAAATATGGCCTTAAATGGAAAAGCTGCCATTATATTTCCAACTGGATTAAACCCAGAGGATGCAGATTAGTCTCTCAGTAAGTTTTACCTCAAAACGGAACCTTTTTTATTGAAAACCATTTTTACGCCTAAGCAGTACCCAGCGAAGCGGGCTATCAAGCCACGGCCAGTTACGAATGCACGCATCTACAGTATTCCCATTGCCAAGCTGAGCGGCGAGGAGTGAGGTTCTGCCGTTTGCTTTAATTGCCCCGAGCCCTGAAGTGCAGGCTGAAATAGTGAGTGAACGGCATTTAAACTGCAGCCCTCCAAAAACATATTCATGGCTTCAGTAAGAACAAAAGCACGTTCACGTCTCCTGAGCACAGAAGAATGGCACTTCAGCTAAAAGGCAAGGTCGACTGCTGAAGACCTGCCATTCATCAAACACTTCAGCTGGAACTCACACCCGAAACTGACAGTGCAGCCGAAAAAACACACACGTACACACACAAAAATGAGTTTTTATCCATATTCCAAACCTATTTTATGCATTTATAGTTTATTGAATATATTTTACGGCATGAGTAAGAGTGAAGATACAGTATTCACTTCAAATCTAACTCCGTAAATAAAGGGAGATTCCATTCAAGTTTTATTCCGTAAATATTGGATGTATAATGTTTTTGATTTTCCTGTGAGTACTTATGTATGACTCTGGACCTACTGGTCAATCAGTCAAGACATTTCTGTCCAAACGTATGCTTTGAGGCTGTTGCGCTGAACTTGTACCTATTAAATTGGGAACTTGGACCCTTTATTTTTACCTCCAAAAGGCAACTGGGGAAAAAAAAAATCACATGTAAACATATCAGGTATTTTGACAACTGGTATCTGATTACAAACTGAATTGATGAGGTTTATGTCCATTTTGCTACCACATGGAGCAATCCAATGACTTGATCAAAGCAGGCTTGTTGTATTTGAGTCCGACTCGTTCCCTAATTTTAAGGACTCGTGACCTGATGACTTGGACTCAGACTTGGACTAGTGCATTAAAGGACATGGGACATGAAACATAAATGCACGCTATATCAGTTTCTTTCCATTAAAAATATGAAATAATTGCATCAACAAATACAAAATTATCTATTAAATTTAGCAAAATCGTTATATTCGTGATGATTATATGGCATTTCTGCTCGAGCTCCGATATGCATATTTTACAACGGGAAGAGCCGCTGTCACGTGATCATACGTCACAAAAACTTCCGGGTACAGCACAAGCGGGTAGATGAATATGGAGAAGTGTGAATCGTGATGATGACGAATGCGACAAAATAGTTTTTGTGTCTTGGATGACAAGAAAATTGTTTCGTTTTTAGAGTGTTTAACGTACATTGAACATCATGGTGTATTGCGACCTCCCAGTCAGTCAGACGCGCTGTCACTCCTGTTAGCAATGTAGCTAGGCTCAGCATGGCCAATGGTATTTTTTGGGGCTGTAGTTAGATGCGACCAAACTCTTCCACGTTTTTCCTGTTTACATAGGTTTATATGACCAGTGACATGAAACAAAGTTCAGTTACACAAATTGAAACGTGGCGATTTTCTATGCTATGGAAAGTCCGCACTATAATGACAGGCGTACTAACACCTTCTGCGCGCTTCGACAGCGCATTGATACCTTCACTCGGAGTTGTACCATTTTTTTTTTAGACAGGGCGGACGGACCAGGGCATTCGCCCGCCTGGCCGTGCCCGACGAGGAGCGCTCTCGGCCGGCTTGGGAGGCAGACGGCAGCCCCTCCTGGAAGTGTGGTTTTACCATGGGCCTCATGCGGTAAGGATTAGTATTATAATTTTGGGTGTATCAGTTATTGATTATCATAATTCTGACTCGTTTCGCCATTTTGAATGTTTTCATCTCGGACTCTGGAAGCATTGTATCTCAATCAATCTCGAAAAATATCAGCAAAAAAAAAAACTAGCTTGCAACGGACTTTAGCTAGATCTATGATGAACTTTCAATGTATGATACAAAAATAATACTTCTTTCAACAGATCATTAGCCTTTGAGCAGAATTGTTTTTAACTTACCAGGAAGTGTTATCGAGCCGACCGCTTTCAGTTTCATGGGGACTGAATGAACTCTCACTCTCAGAATCATCTGACCCGTCAGAGTAAAGACAAGATCCATGTTCATGTGAATTTCCAGCTATCGGTTCGAATTGATAGGGTCTAACTTCACATCTCTGTGAAACATCGGGAATGTCACTGTCGATGGTGTCCATTTCGGTAACCTGTTTACATTAGATACCCAAGCACTGGCTCCCTGAAAAGTTTTTGTGACGTCACGCTGATGTATAAAAAAGTTGAATAATGTGATGATTTTCACATTTTTGACGCCCTGCAGTGATTTAGATGGCATTTCTTATGTCCTTTATACATAATTATACCCAGAAAAAAATCCATGTCCCATGTCCTTTAACTACATTCGGACTTGTAAATTGGAGACGAGGACTCTGATTTTTTTTCTTTATTTTTTGTAACATGCTATAATAATTTGCCATAAGATATTTATATCTACATTAATTTTTATACTAATTTCGTACAAGAGAATGCACATTCACCTGTTCATACATCATGTTCATGAACAAACTAATGTTAATGACGCTAAACTGCCTGGAGAGAACGCCGCTAGGATTGCCCGCTGTGCTTATACGGTCTTCTCGTGCAGTGGGACAAAATGCACTGCTATGTGTTCCATATGTAGAAGAACTATCGAGGAGACGACAGGGGCAACCTCGAAATTCAATCGTCATTTGGCAAGACTCCACCCAGAGAAGGAAGTGACACGCTATGTTCACTGCCCTGTTGATAGTAGGTGGGGCTTGCTGAGTGATGAACAAGCTTTTTATCTGTAGCCTATTAACTAAAATGGGGCAGTCAAGCAGTAATGTTAGTCTGACACATGCCCCTTTTCCACCAAAGCAGTTCCAGGGCTGGTTTGGGGCCAGTGCTTAGTTTGGAACCGGGTTTTCTGTTTCCACTGACAAAGAACTGGCTCTGGGGCCAGAAAAACTGGTTCCAGGCTAGCACCAACTCTCTGCTGGGCCAGAGGAAAGAACCGCTTACGTCAGCGGGGGGGCGGAGTTGTTAAGACCGACAACAATAACAAGACCGCGAAAGATCGCCATTTTTAAGCGATGAGAAGCAGCAGCTGTACAAACAAGGAGTCATCCATTACTATTGTTGTTGTTGTTGTTGCTGCTGCTGCTTCTTCTGTGTTTTTGCTTCGATATTCGCGCCAAGGTTTATGCAAACGTAGCGACGTAACTGACGTATACAGTGATGTAATTACATATACAGCGACGTAACTGACGTATACAGCGACGTAACTGACGTATACAGCGACGTAATGACGTGGCTTCCCTTAGCACCGCGAGCTATGGAAAAGCAAACTGGTTCTCAACTGGCTCGCAAGTTGAACGAGTTGTGAACCAGCACCAGCACTGGCCCCGAACCAGCCCTGGAACTGATTTGGTGGAAAAGGGGTAACAGTAGCAGAGACGCTTTCACATAAAGGCAACAGACACCATCCAATGGTGCAGTTGGAGTAGCGTTCTCGGACTCGACTCGAAATTTTCTTTAACGATTTGGACTTGACTTGGATTTGAACACTGGGGACTCGAGACTGGACTCAGACTTGAGGTTTAGTGACTCGACTACAACATGGTGTTCAGTGTGTGAGGAAATCACACTCGCCAGCCTGTTGTAACCACCACATTTGAGAACTGACTTCTTACCAAACATGATCTTTACAGGAAGACGCTAATACGTGATTTCGAAGGTAAATAAAAACTTTTACATCCTTTCGTTGGAATACAGTCACCAGCCAGGCCACTTTATTAGGAACACCCATAAAACTCAACCAATCTCTTGACAGCAGCACAATACATAAAATCATGCAGATACAAAACAAGAGCTTCAGTTAATGTTCTCTTCAAACCTTAGAATGGGAAAAACTGTTATCTTAAAGTGTGACTTTCACTTAGGCATGGGCATTGGTTTGAGTATTTCAGAAACTGCTGATCTCCTGGGGATTTCACACACAACAATCTCTGGAGTTTACACAGAATGGTGCGAAAAAAAAAAAAAAAAACACTGAGCGAGCGACAGTTCTGTGGGTGGAAACAAATGCCTTGCTGATAAGAGGGTCAGAGGAAAATGGGCAGACTGGTTTGAGCTTTTTTGCCAGGAAGGCTATAGTAACTCATATAATCACTCTTTACAACCGTGGTGAGCAGAAAAGCATCTCAGCATGCAACGACAGAAGAACACATTGGGTTCCACTCCTGCAGCCAAGAACAGGAATCTTAGGCCCACTTTACACGGGGACGGTCTGAAACAAAAACGCAAAAGTCCGTTTTCGTTCTCACTTTTTTCCGCGTCTACACGACCGTTTTCAAGGAGGAAATCTGCGTCTATACGGTGACGCATAAATGTGTGGAATTCAATTGGATGTGCATGCCAGGCGGCTAGGTGGTGCTGTGAAAGACCTCCGCTATGTCTGCACGCATGCGCAACGTCTTCCGTCTTGTCTGATCTGCACATCTGCGCCGCAAAAACTTTGACTACTCTGGCTATGGTAAGTAAGAAAGTAAGTAAAAAAGTAAGAGCATACTATACCCGCCTCTGTTCATTAACGGTATATGTGCAGATTCGGTATAGATGTTCGAAGGACTCCTGGACGTTTATTAAAGCTGCCAGAGCAGCTTGAAGGTCCGTTGGATCGATGTAATCAGACATGCTCTTACTTTTTTACTTACTTTCTTACTTCCCGGGCTGGCATGTACAGTATATGACATATGTATGACGTAAACGCGTACCCGACGTGAGCAGATCCGAGCAGAGTTTCGCGTATTGGGTAGTTTAGAGAGATATGCAATGGGGGCTGTTTTTAACTTATCCACTCTGGAAGGCGTTTTCAATTTTTTCCGTTTTTCAGCCTCGGAAACGCCGTCCCCGTGTAGACGAAAGGCACTTCCGATAAAATATTTAGTCGTTTTTACCCGACAGCGTCCTCGTGTAAACGGGCCCATAGTATCAAGACCAAGTTCCTATTAAGGAGCAAGTGACTGGTGAGTGTATGTTTATGGTTTATTAAAGTTGAGCTGTTGATATATATGTCACAGATCGAAAAATTGTTGGGATTTTTGGTCTGAAGATTAATAAGAATAATACCCATAATATCAAAATGTGTTTCATCATCTTAAGGGGTGTTCACACGGCAACTTTTACTCCGGTGTAGCACCGGGGCTGCCCCGGTAGAGCGTTCACACGGTACAAAGTTATAGCGGTGTCGCCCCCGAATGCTGCTTAAACCGGTGCAAATCTAACCCTGCTCGGGAGGTGGTTCAAGAAATTTACTCCGGAGTAAATGCTAGTTTGCGGGGCAGAACCGATATAAAATGGGACGTCTGAACGCTACAGGGGTAGACTCGCTGCGCGTGAGGAGAGTTGATTACATACGGGCATTGCATAATTTGCATCCTGGTATTTTGCGCTTCCAAAATGGTGAATATCAACAACAACAGAACTGCGTGTCTTCCAGTGTTGCCAGATTGGGCGGTTTTAAGTGCATTTTGGCGGATTTAAACATATTTTGGGCTGGAAAACGTCAGCAGTATCTGGCAACACTGGTGTCTTCATCCATGTTGTTTTCCCGGCGCTTGGTGATGCCATGACAACCGGGAAAAGGAAGTACACTTTCACGCCTGCGCATATTTCATTTCCGCATTATTACTATCATATAGCACGGTCGCAAAAACTGCCGTGTGAACGCAAGTGGGGCTGCACCGGTGCTAACACGCTTCTCTCTAGTAAGCAGGTTTGTGACGTGTGAACGCTCCACAAAATTTACACCGGTGTAAGATATATCGCGACAAAATACATCGGTGCAGCATCGATGCAAATATGTGCTGTGTGAACACCCCTATAGTGCAGTTCTATCAAACTAAATTTCTGTACAAAAAAGAAAAGGATTACCAGGTGAAAAGGTACATTTTAAATTGTGAGGTTTTCTTTGTATGCTAATTTCTGAGTAAAAGTCGAATTCTGACATGACGTGAAAAAGACTCACTCACAAATATACTTTCCCTTTCCTCCAACCCAACCCAGCATGTTGCACTGTTTACCATGTATTCATTTAACATTCATACTAATCACTGGATCGAGAGCGCACCACGCTGTGTTTTGCCTGGTTCAGCTCCCTCAGCCAATCAGGTGCTCTGGTTTGACTGACGTCCTTCCTGTAATGTGTTCCGGATGTTATGAGTCAAAACAGACAAAAGGAAAAGGTGCAGGAAGTTCTTCTCCCCCCAAAGGGCTTCGAAATCTACTTTTCTATTTTCAGCTACCTTTAAGTGGAGGGAAGGAAGACTGAATTGAGAAAGCTTTCTGCAGGCTGTGAGAGCGAATGCTGACAGAAGGGACAAAGGCTTGTCCTCCGTCAGCCCATTTATTTGACTGGCCTGCTTGAATAGATGTGCCAGAACTTGTCCAGCACAATAGTTCTGTGGACTTATGTACGGTACTGGGATTATGCACACATAAAACAAGTTAATTCCATCCTTAATTAAGTCAACTGCATAAAGTGAAAACGAGCTTTGATTTTCCTTACATGCAATCAAATCAACAAGTCTGGCATGTTTCCTTAGCTGTATGTTTTTTTGGCTATCCATAATGAGAAGCTTGCTGCCGTGTTGTGATGTAAATGAGGCCGGCTCCTCAGCCAACAGCATCCTTAATAGTCTGCTTTGATCTGTGGCTAATTGTGCTAATTAGGACCCTGATCTCAACATTGAACATTTTTACTTTGCCTCCATTTACCTCCAACCTCCCACACCACCCCTGTGGAGCTACCGTCATTGGTCTATATCAAACTGATACCAAAAATTCCATTAGGTGAATGCAGTGTTTCGCAAGAACAAAGTTACTCATAGTACTTCCTTCATGGTCCTTCTTAGAAAAGCGACTAATCCCACCACAGTCGAGCAAATTAGCCATTAACATTACGCCAACTATTCAGCCACCTATTCGTTCATTCATTTTCATCCTGCTCTGGGTGATGGTGGATTCTGAGTCAATGCAAAGCAGGAATAACCCATTGCAGTGAGCTGGCTGCCCTTGACACGTGCTAACTTTTCCACCCTCTATAGGGCACCATTAATTTTGTCCGAATTAAATAGCAAGTCTAATGTGTTGTAATTTAAAGATTTGTTTTGGATTGCTTTCTTTCAGACTGTTAATAAGAAATGAAATTGCAAATAGTTGTAAATGTGAATGGTTGTTCGTCTCTGTGTAGACCCGGGACAGACTGGCGACCTGTCCAGCGTGAACCCCGCCCCTCTCTCCCGAAGTCAGCCAGGATTGGCTCCAGCTCACCCGCAATGGATAAATGGTATTGATAATGGATAGATGGAAATCTTGACAACTTAATCTGTGGATAAAATACTCAATTATAGTCAGTCAATTTGTCAAGTGTCACATTATATGAGTCTTTGAAATAAAGTCTTGGAAAATAAATATTGGTATCACAGTTTCAGGATCACTGCATCCCGACACCACAGTATCAGTATCATAGTATCAGTATCACCGCATACCTACATCACAGACTCGGTATCACACTATCTGGATCACTGCATCCCGACATCACAGTATCGGTATCACCGCATCCCAACATCACAGAATCGGTATCACTGCATCCCAACATCACAGAATCGGTATCACTGCACCCCGACATCATAGTATCGGTATCACTGCAACCCCACATCACAGAATCGGTATCACTGCACCCTGACATCATAGTATCAGTATCACTGCAACCCCACATCACAGAATCGATATCACTGCATCCCAACATCACAGAAGCGGTATCACTGCAACCCGACATCATAGTACCGGTATCGCCGCATCCCGACATCACAGAATCGGTATCACTGCATCCCGACATCATAGTATCGGTATCACTGCATCCCGACATCATAGTATCAGTATCACTGCATCCCGACATCAGTATTGGTATCACTGCATCCCGACATCATCGTATCAGTATCACTGCATCCCGACATCAGTATCGGTATCACTGCATCCCAACATCACAGTATCACTGCATCCCGACATCACAGAATCGGTATCACTGCAACCCGACATCATAGTATCGGTATCACCGCATCCCGACATCACAGAATCCGTATCACTGCATCCCCACATCACAGAATCGGTATCACCGCATCCCCACATCACAGAATCGGTATCACTGCATCCCCACATCACAGAATCGGTATCACCGCATCCCCACATCACAGAATCGGTATCACTGCAACCCGACATCACAGTATCGGTATCACCGCATCCCGACATCACAGACTCGGTATCACACTATCTGGATCACTGCCTCCCGACATCACAGTATCAGTATCACTGCAACCCCACATCACAGAATCGGTATCACTGCATCCCAACATTACAGAATCGGTATCACTGCAACCCGATATCATAGTATCGGTATCGCCGCATCCCGACATCACAGAATCGGTATCACCGCATCCCCACATCACAGTATCAGCATCACCGCATCCCGACATCACAGTATCGGTATCACTGCATGCCGGCATCACAGAATCAGTATCACTGCATCCCGACATCACAGTATCGGTATCACCGCAACCCGACATCACAGAATCGGTATCACTGCATCCCGACATCACAGAATCGGTATCACTGCATCCCGACATCACAGAATCGGTATCACTGCATCCCGACATCAGTATTGGTATCACTGCATCCCGACATCAGTATTGGTATCACTGCATCCCGACATCATAGTATCAGTATCACTGCATCCCCACATCACAGTATCAGCATCACCGCATCCCGACATCACAGAATCGGTATCACTGTATCCTGATATCACAGTATCAGTATCACTGCATCCCGACATCAGTATTGGTATCACTGCATCCCGACATCATCATATCAGTATCACTGCATCACGACATCAGTATCGGTATCACTGCATCCCGACATCATAGTATCGGTATCACGGCATCCCGACATCATAGTATCAGTATCACTGCATCCCGACATCAGTATTGGTATCACTGCATCCCGACATCAGTATTGGTATCACTGCATCCCGACATCATAGTATCAGTATCACTGCATCCCCACATCACAGTATCAGCATCACCGCATCCCGACATCACAGAATCGGTATCACTGTATCCTGATATCACAGTATCAGTATCACTGCATCCCGACATCAGTATTGGTATCACTGCATCCCGACATCATCATATCAGTATCACTGCATCACGACATCAGTATCGGTATCACTGCATCTCGACATCATAGTATCGGTATCACGGCATCCCGACATCATAGTATCAGTATCACTGCATCCCGACATCAGTATCGGTATCACTGCATCCCGACATCAGTATCGGTATCACTGCATCCCGACATCAGTATCGGTATCACTGCATCCCGACATCACAGTATCGGTATCACTGCAACCTGACATCACAGAATCGGTATCACTGCAACCCGACATCACAGAATCGGTATCACTGCAACCCGACATCACAGAATCGGTATCACTGTAACCCGACATCACAGTATCGGTATCACTGTAACCCGACATCACAGTATCGGTATCACTGCAACCCGACATCACAGTATCGGTATCACTGCAACCCGACATCATAGTATCAGTATCACTGCATCCCCACATCAGTATCGGTATCACTGCATCCCCACATCAGTATCAGTATCACTGCATCCCAACATCACAGTATCTGTATCACTGCATCCTGACATCAGTATCGGTATCACTGCATCCCGACGTCACAGTATCGGTATCACTGTATCCCAACATCACAGTATCGGTATCACTGCCTCCCGATATCACAGTATCGGTATCACTGTATCCCAACATCACAGTATCGGTATCACTGCCTCCCGATATCACAGTATCGGTATCACTGTATCCCAACATCACAGTATCGGTATCACTGCATCCCTACATCGCAGTATCGGTATCACTGCATCCCAACATCACAGTATCAGTATCACTGCATCCCTACATCACAGTGACTACGGGCGAAAGGCGGGGTACACCCTGGACAAGTCGCCAGGTCATCACAGGGCCAACACATAGACACAGACAACCATTCACACCTATGGTCAATTTAGAGTCACCAGTTAACCTAACCTGCATGTCTTTGGACTGTGGGGGAAACCGGAGCACCCAGAGGAAACCCACACGGACACGGGGAGAACATGCAAACTCTGCACAGAAAGGCCCTCGCCGGCCACGGGGCTTGAACCCGGACCTTCTTGCTGTGAGGCGACAGCGCTAACCACTACACCACCGTGCCACCCCAACTGGTTCTTGTGAATAGCATATTTCTTCTGTAAATGCTCCTGCATAAGATAAATTACAAATAAATGTATTCATATCAAGCTGACCCCACCCACAAAACTTGACTGACAAATGATTTAAAGAAAAAAAAAATGCTCATACATTATTTTGCTCACCATGACCCACTATATGCATATTGCATTTACACCACATGATTATCCAACTCGGTTGCTTTGTTTCAGTAGGAACCTGATGCTGAATTTTCTTTTGACATTAACACACTCATGATCAAATTGAGTCACAACAAACACCTCCTTGCCTGCCACACAATGTAGCCACACACACCCCACACATGCTTTTTTAATCACTGTCTGTCAGAGCCTGCATGCATGGACACCTGTGCATGGTTGGCAGGTTATTTTCAGGCTCGACAGGCTGCAATTTACTCTGCCAGCACGTTCAAGACAAAAACATGTGTTTTCCAACTACCTAAGATTTGACTCAGTTAGAGAGCCATATCTGGTAAAAACTACAAGATTCACAGAGACAGACAGAGGTAGAGAGAGAAATTCTGTTACTAATATTAGCTGTCAACTCTAGTCAGACCTGAAATCAGCAACATGCAGAAATACCAGCAGAGACAAACATGAAGCTCTTTTTCTGCCAGGGATACCGATCTGCCGTGGAGACAGAGGAAACATTGTGCTTCCGAAGTAGACAGTTTGCCAGGTCTGAAAGCATGTACAGTACCTCTCTCTTTCTTTCCTTCCAAGCACTTAGTCATTAGTGCCATTCACCTGTGGGTCTAAGCAGGCAATTTGACTCACCTCTGATTTCACATCAGCAGGATTGCAGCTAAAACTGAAAAGGTCTCCCATCAGAGTTTGAAGAATGGTAAGATGTCCCATCAGTGAAATTAAAGTGTCTGTGGAGACTCTCCTTGCCTGTAGACATACAGATTTCCCTGATCCATTGATCTATTTGCATGCTTTTCGGAAGTAGGAGGAAACCTGAGAACTCTGAAGAAACCTACACAAACTTAGGAACAAGCTAAATTCATCACATACAGAAACCCCAAATCATGATCAATCAACTTTTCCAAGCATCCAGAAACTAGTAAGAGCCCATCAAATAACGAACACCCTGAACCTGGCTTGTGCTCTTTAAACACAAGACTTTCTTTGTAATCTTAAGGATTACTCTGTGGTCTGTCAGGCTACACGGTGGTCTACAGGCATAGACAGTGGTCTGTCAGCTTAACTAGTACTCTACAGACTTACCTAGGAGTTTGAAGGCATACACAGTGTTTTATGGGTTTACATAATGGTCTATAGGCTTGTCTGGTGTTTCAGAGGAGTGGACAGTGGTCCATAGCCTTATTCAGTGATCTGGAAGCTCTCCTAGTGTTCTACAAGTTTACTGGTAGTCTGTCAGCTAATCTAGTGTTCTATAGGCTTATCTTGTTATTTTAAATTTTCCTAGTGTTCTATATGCTTATCCAGTAATTGGTACCAGTAGGTTTACCCTAATGTTCCTTAGGCTTATCTAGTGGTCTGTAGGCTTACTTTTTAATTATTCAGCTTTACAAGTGTTCTTTAGGCTTATCTAGTGGTCTCTAGGCTTACACTGTGATTGCCTAGTGGTTTGTGGCTTTCCTAGTGGCCTGCAGGTCTGCCCACTGGTCTGTAGGCTTGCTTGGGGATTGTTAGCGTTACCTAGTATTTCTGAGGCTTATCTAGTGGTCTGAAGTTTTACCTAGTAGTCTGTAGGCTTACCTAGTGTTCTTTAGTCTTATCTAGTGGTCTAGGCTTACTTAATGGTCCATAGTCTTACTTGGCGGTCTAGAGGCTTGCCTAGTGGTCTGTAGGTTTAGGCCAAAAAAAAAAAGTGTGTTTTTCCGGGTACGTAGATTTCAAAACTAGGGTCAGTAGGCAGGCTTTTTTTTTTTTTTCAAGATGGCTGCCATAACCTATATTTAGACAGGAATAATTTCACAAAATATAATGAATTTCTTTGCAGGTCACCTGAGTTACCACCTTCTGATGAATCTGATGCAGCATGAGACACCTTTTAACATGAATTTTTCTGTAAATATAACAGCTCAATACACCATGAGAGAGAGAGAGCAGCCCCGCCCCTCTCTGCTCCCTGAGTGGAGCTCGTCGCCTTGGTAACGGTGCAGGGAAAAGATACAATATAACAAGCAAAGAGCGCTTTTTCTCAGAGTTCCCTCTCCTCGAACAACGCTGATTTACACGGAAACGAAAGGAGCTATTCACAAAATTCTTTCACATTGAGTGCTACAAGGCTCCCATGAACACATAAATGTAATTTTTTTGTCCCTAGTGTAAAAAATGTGGACACTAGAGCGAGTTAAAAACAAGTGACTTTTCTGATTTTGCAGTAAAAGCGCTGCCACGTTTATAATGGGAGTCTATGGGGCAGCGCGGCTGTGCTCTCCTCACTTTCAGGCTTCTCATTCAAAAACTGTAAATCCTATCGCTCAGGGAGACACTTGTATTGATTCACACAATGTGTGACTACAACTTTTGAGAAAGTTGTGAGTGTAGAGTGAAAATTGTGTCTGCTTCTGTTCCCTCCGACGGCCCCGACACACTACTGCCTCCGCCGAGTGCGCACACACCGCATGTCGGGGCCGCGGATGAGTTACTCTCCCCTGATCAACGAAGTCGGCGGGGAATTTGTGGTTATTATCGGTACAAACAGTGCGAATCACAACTTAAATGAGTGCGGTTCAGTTTTACATTATTGTCAGTCCGTTAGATAAACATTTAATTTTATTAAAATCGAAAATTAATATTTAGAGCCTGTGGGCTACAAAAATAATAGTCATTAAAGTAGCCGGCTGGACTTAATTGTGTAGTCGGCTGTATGGCCGGCAGCCGGCGCTTGTGGAAAGCCCTGATTTTCCCAGTGAGTGACAAAAACTTCCGGTTAACACGGTTGGGTTATATGTAAAAGTCGCGACTGGGAAAAAAACGAAAAAAAAGTTTAGGGTCGGGCGGTACGGATTAGGGTCGGTCGGGTAACCAGAAACACACACTTTTTTTTTTTTTGGCCTTACCGAGTGGTCTATAGGTTTCCTGTGTGATTGTTAGGCTTACCTAGTGGTCTATAGGTTTACCTAGTGGTCTATAGGCTTGCTGAGTGGTATGTAGGCTTACCTAGTGGTCTGTAGGTTTCCCTTGTGATCATCAGGCTTACCTAGTGGTCTATAGGTTTACCTAATGGTCTATAGCCTTACCTCATAATCTGTAGGTTTACCTAATGGTCTATAGGCTTGCTGAGTGGTCTATAGGCTTGCCGAGTGGTCTGTAGGCTTGCCTAATGGTCTATAAGTTTAAATAGTGGTCTGTAGGCTTACTGAATAGTCTGTGGGCTTGTCTAGTGGTCTCTAGGTTTACCTCGTGGTCTATAGGCTTGCTGAGTGGTATGTAGGCTTGCCTAGTGGTCTGTAGGTTTGCCTTGTGATCATCAGGCTTACCTCGTGGTCTATAGAGATCTTGCAGTCACGTGACCGGAAAGTACACAACCCCCAACTTGTCGGTCAAAAACACCGCTTAATACTGCTGCACTCGTGTACAGAATGGATCAATTTCAACCGACGGACTACACGGCTCATTTTTCTAATGAACAGATAACTAGATATATGTCTAAAATAAACGATCTACAGATTTGTGACCCTTATGGCTTTCCGGACGGAGTTTTCACGACCGGATTTTGAACTGCCAGCGGAATACCCGGACGTGTATGATTACCTCATCAACTTTCCCTCGCTGTTCAAATCAATCAAATCAAATCAAGTTTATTTGTACAGCGCTTTTAACAATAAACATTGTCGCAAAGCAGCTTTACACAATTTGAACGACTTAAAACATGAGCTAATTTTATCCCTAATCTATCCCCAATGAGCAAGCCTGTGGCGACGGTGGCAAGGAAAAACTCCCTCAGACGACATGAGGAAGAAACCTCGAGAGGAACCAGACTCAAAAGGGAACCCATCCTCATTTGGGCAACAACAGACAGCCTGACTATAATATTAACAGTTTTAACAGGTATAACCCTCAACTGTCCTCATGGGGCCGTCCTTCACAGGAGTGGGGCGATAAAACTCCGACCAGACACAGGGCACCAGGATGGATCAAGCAGGTCCGAGGGGCAGAAGAGGCCAGCATCTCAATCCCAGGATCAACATGTAACTCAGAGGGACAGATGTGGGGGGGGGGGGAGAGCTGTTCAGTGGTGAAGCACTGCGTGCTTATAAATCTCTGGACAGTTTTCTTTACAGAAATTCAGGATTTGTCAGCGACTCAGATGTGGCATCTTGTAAACAAGAAAATAACTATCCTCACTGGATGGGTAAGTCACTTAAGTATTGAGTATAGCACTGACCAGCCGATTATAGAATAGAATAAGGTCATTCCAAATCGTCCGTCTTGTTTACATGGATCTGGCGTTGGAGAGGTAGAGGCTTGGCAGTGGAGGTTTGAGTGGCTGTTTTCTGAGCTTAGTCAACAGGCCGGCTCTGCCTGCAGCCTCGCTTCTGCTCCCGGCGCCGCCTCCTTCGCTTTGCTTCCAATAACAATCCACGGAGACCCCGCTGGTCTCGCCCGGAATGTTTTTTTTTTTTTCCTCGTCCGGAATGTTGTGCATGCGATGGAAATCGCTACAAACCGTCATTTTCTGCTGGAAACCAATGTCCAGTAAGTCACTACGGTTGTAGTGGATATTGAAGTCCGGTACAGACGAACAACACGCAAAAATACACACAAAAAACAAAAAAAACGTGCACAGGTAGGGAGAGCTTGTAGCCGCAGCCGTTGTAGTAGAATTGTATATAGTAGGGTTTTCCAGAAGAAAAGGTAGAAGTAAAAGCAGAAGTAGAACCAGAAGTAGAAGGCGGAATATGGCGTTTGACCGACACGATGGCGTCTGTCACAATCTGGATCAGCTGTGATGTCACATGCAAGATCTCTATAGGTTTACCTAGTGGCCTACAGGATTGCTGAGTGGTCTGTGGGCTTGCCTAGTGGTCTTACCTAGTGGTCTATAGGATTGCTGAGTGGTATGTACAGTAGGCTTGCCTAGAAGTCTATAGTCTCACCTAGTGGTCTGTAGGCTTGCACTGTGATTGTTAGGCTTACTTAATAGTCAGTGGGTTTATCATGTGAACATTAGATTTCCTTTGTGGTCTATTTTATCCTTCTGGACTCACCATTTGCTTGCAAAGGTTTAGCTTTGAAAAGGTGATATATGTAAATCTGACCAATACCTATGAGCTGTATCAACTCTCAGTGTGTTCTTATGAGCAAAACAAAAGCAAAACAAATATAATTTTTTAAGGATTACCTAATGGTCCATAGGCTAGAGCTCTTGTGGTTTTATGACTTGCCTAGCAGTTATTAAGCTGAATGGATTCCGGATGTGCACATTTTATTTATGCTCACACTTATCACCATTTACACTAATGAATTTTAATATATAACCAGAAAGCAACTAAACCTGATTCTCCTAATACAGCGTTATATCTCAGGCATGGAGGCATCATGTCTGGTCTCCTCTTTTAATAGCTTTCATTGTATTAACATTATTCATGTAATTCTTCCTTTGCGCTGTCACCTTTGACTTGCTCACTTGTATGTCCAGAAGGCCAACCCAGACTTTGACTACTTCACACAGCAGACCAAAAAGACTTTGCACTTTCCCTGGGATCAATACTAATCGCCTGCAATAGATCACAGAAGTGTAGCTTGTGGCTACGCTCAGCTCGCTGGTTAAAAAAAAAAAAAATGTAAAAAAAAGCCCAGATTTGATCAAGCTAAATCCAATATGCCTCAAGGCCATCTCTTTTATGTGACATTATGATGATATCATGGTGATACCACTCCTCCTTTCAGGAAACTAACTAAATGGAGGAGATTTTACCCGACTTAAAAACAGGCTTTGAAGATTTTGGATCTGCTCAAATGTTCAGAATCTCTCCAGCTTATACCAGTACAAACTAAACAGACTAAATTCTCCTAATCAGTAGATCTTTTACCTGAGAACTTGGCCTAAACAGCTGTCTTCTGTTTGACAGACTGTGTGAGATGCAACATTTCTCATCAGTGTGTAGAGAAAAGTCTTCGGAAGAGACACCCGGTTACAATTTAAAATATACAACTATCCCATCTTGTTCTTTCATGTGCTAACTGGCATCTAACTCATTAGCACAAGTATGTCCTCCTTAGATCAAATTGCTGATCTGTGAAGGTCAAAGATTACATATGTCTTAACTCTCATCATTTTTGAAATTTCCAAAATGTTTCGAAGATAGCGTACTAACAGATAGATACATGTTGTATAGGGGAAAACTACTACATGGTAATGGTTTGTCTGGAAGAACATCTGGATTCTGGGACTTGAACATCCCAAATTGCTGAATTTTGCAGCTCCAAAGATTCATTTGTTCCAAACACATCTAATTATTTTGAATCTGAGGTAGAACAGGACATTTCTGAAGCAAGAACCTGGAGCAATCTGAACAGCTTGGGTGTTGTCTGAGAGCGCGTCAGGCCTTATTAGCGCAGATTAAGATTTACGAGGGGTTGTAGAACAAGGGCCGAAACCCACTCCATCTGTCCCAGGGCCACAGCTAACTGAAGTGCCATGCTAATGAGCGTTTTGTCCGTTTTGTTGTTGTAATCAATATGATTAGGGAAAACAGAGGGGCAGATGGAGGCAGAGAAGGAAAAAAAAAACATCTCTCGCCATCCCTCAGATGGTCATGGAACAGATACAGATGTGTGACTGGAATGCTAGTGAGTGCCAACACGAGCCAACTTTCTAATCACCTTTCACTGAGGGACTACTGGCCTGTTCAGAGACACACATGCATAGCAACAACTCCAGCAGAGATTTGAAATCATCATGAATGCATTTCATTGCTCAAAAATGCACCTCTAGCTGCCCGCTGCCTCAGGGCAAAACATTGCTCAAATGTCTTAGACTGAATACTCACGTTTGCTCAAGAAGGCAGTTTTTGGACTGCATAGTCAAGCAGCAAACTGAAGAAAACACTCTGTGGATGCCTGCAAGGATGTATGGCTGAGGGTTTCCAGGCATGCAGCTCCACAGAGAGCTGGAAACAGCTGAACATGGCAGAGAGAGCAAAGCTCAGATCAGTCCAGAGCCTCCTGTGCCCCATCAGACTGGCATCAAGTGGCAATCTCCACCTCACGACAGATGGCATCAGCATGCCTTCTGAGCAGTCAATAGCAGAAAACAGTGAAGACGCTGAAGCAGGGCCTTCCACACTGTACAGTTTAAAGGCCAAGCGCAACCATTCGAGGAGAAATGATTGCTGAAAATGGTGCAATTTTTTGTCCTTGTTCATTTTGGTAAACTGTTTGCCCATGGAAGTGTTTTTTTTTTTTTTTAAATCCCAATCTCTATCTACCTTATCTGTATTGTATGTCTGATTACCACTGATGATTTCGAAATACTCTGAACAGGAGTTCAAGTTTTTGTACAAAACATCATTCAATTTTCATTCACTCACTTATTGATCTTCAGGAACTGCTTTATCTTGGTCAAGGTTGTTGTGGATCTACAGGAACAATGGGTAAAACGTATTGTCTTTGGGAATCACACATGCAGTAACAATGTAGTGGCTAGAAATAAGACTGAAAAACACCTACATATCTTGAATAAGATCTGAAGTATAGTTAAAAGGAATATGAATCTGTTTCTTTTTGGCCTTGTTGTTTTCTGACATAAACAGAAAGAAAACTGTGTGTATGAGAGTGACTTAGGGGTAGTCAGGTGGTACAGTGCCGGTGGGGAAGAGGTTGGCCCTGCCAGCTGCCCCAGGGGTTCGGAGTGTGAGGAGCCATTAGCCTGATGGGAAATGGCGGCTTGGCAAGCAGGCACTCACACACGCAGCTTCCTGTACCGACCAACTAATTAAAACCACCACACACACACACACACAGATCAGAAAATAATGAGGATACATTCACTAGGGGAGTGTGTTCTTCACACAGCCAACTTGGTGTTACAATATGGAGTCATGTTAAACATTGTGCAGGACGGAGGTGAAAATAAAACAAGATCTTGAATGAATATTGACTTCTAGTTGGAGGAAAGTGACTTGAACTTGCAGAATGAATGCAAATGTAGACCAAGAAGGGACAAATACTTAAAGGTACCCAACACCCACAAAGAAACCTTGTTTTTCGTATAAGGAATCAGTTTATCAAATTAACATCAGGTCTTAGCCAAAGCAATTTGCTAAAAGGGACGGGCTACTATCAGTAACATGTCTGCCTGTTCCCAATAAGTAGACGCCTGTTTGATAAAACACAACATCTAATATGATTGTTTTATTCATGTCCCCTTCTCTGTGTGTGTGTGTGCCTGTCAGCAGACCAAAGTACAGATGGAATCTGAAGAAAAACCCACACCAGGATGAAACGTAAGGTGCATGCAGGTGTCAGGAAGTGGCATCTACTTCTCCCAAAGACACATCCTCCATCATCACCTTCTCCACCAGCTGAGAATGTGACAGAATGATTACAACAGGGACTCGTAGTCAGGTTGAGGCCTGCGGGTGTTGCTAATCACATCAATCACATCTCCGTAAATCCTTAGGAGGAACCAACACTGAACAGGGAAAGTCCATAATTCTGGTTTAAATGAAACATGGTCAGTAATGGTAAGGATCTTAATATCCTTAGACATAAAGGTTCCTCAAGGGTTCTTGAAGAGTTCACTGGGTAATTAAGGTCACTTTAACAATTACGCTTATTTCCAATGGTATAGTGGTGCTTGAAAGTTTGTGAACCCTTTCGAAATTTCTATATCTCTGCATAAATATGACCTAAAACATCATCAGATTTTCACACAAGTCCTACGGTAAAAGTAGATAAAGAGAAACCAGTTAAACAAATGAGACATAAATATTATACTTGGTCATTTATTTATTGAGGAAAATGATCCAATATTACATATCTGTGAGTGGCAAAAGTATGTGAACCTCTAGGATTAGCAGTTAATTTGAAGGTGAAATTAGAGTCAGGTGTTTTCAATCAATGGGATGACAATCAGGTGTGAGTGGGCATCCTGTTTTATTTAAAGAACAGGGATCTATCAAAGTCTGATCTTCACAACATATGTTTGTGGAAGTGTATCATAGCACAGACAAAGGAGATTTCTGAGGACCTCAGAAAAAGCGTTGTTGATGCTCATCAGGCTGGAAAAGGTTACAAAACCATCTCTAAAGAGTTTGGACTCCACCAATCCACAGTCAGACAGATTGTGTACAAATGGAGGAAATTCAAGACCACTGTTACCCTCCCCAGGAGTGGTCGACCAACAAAGATCACTCCAAGAGCAAGAAGTGTAATAGTCAGCGAGGTCACAAAGGACCCCAGGGTAACTTCTAAGCAACTGAAGGCCTCTTTCACATTGGCTAATGTTAAATGTTCATGAGTCCACCATCAGGAGGACACTGAACAACAATGGTGTGCATGGCAGGGTTGCAAGGACAAAGCCACTGCTCTCCAAAAAGAACATTGCTGCTCATCTGCAGTTTGCTAAAGATCACGTGGACAAGCCAGAAGGCTACTGGAAAAATGTTCTGTGGATGGATGAGACCAAAATAGAACTTTTTGGTTGAAATGAGAAGCGTCATGTTTGGACAAAGCAAAACACTGCATTCCAGCATAAGAACCTTATCCCATCTGTGAAACATGGTGGTGGTAGTATGATGGTTTGGGCCTGTTTTGCTGCATCTGGGCCAGGACGGCTTGCCATCATTGATGGAACAATGAATTCTGAATTATACCAGCGAATTCTAAAGAAAAATGTCAGGACATCTGTCCATGAACTGAATCTCAAGAGAAGGTGGGTCATGCAGCAAGACAACGACCCTAAGCACACAAGTTGTTCTACCAAAGAATGGTTAAAGAAGAATAAAGTTAATGTTTTGGAATGGCCAAGTCAAAGTCCTGATCTTAATTCAATCAAAATGTTGTGGAAGGACCTGAAGCAAGCAGTTCATGTGAGGAAACCCACCAACAACCCAGAGTTGAAGTTGTTCTGTACGGAGGAATGGGCTACAGTTCTTCCAAGCTGGTGTGCAGGACTGATCAACAGTTACTGGAAACATTTAATTGCAGTTATTGCTGCACAAGGGGGTCACACCAGATACTGAAAGCAAAGGTTCACATACTTTTGCCATTCACAGATTTGTAATATTGGATCATTTTCCTCAATAAATAAATGACCAAGCATAATATTTTTGTCTCATTTAAAACTTAGCTAATCATCCATAACGCTTATCCTGTTCTACAGGGTCACAGACAAGCTGGAACCTATCCCAGCTGACTATAGGTGAGAGGCAGGGTACACCCTGGACAAGTCGCCAGGTCATCACAGGGCTGACACATTGAGACAAACAACCATTGACACTCACGGTCAATTTAGAGCCACCAATTAGCCTAACCTTCATGTCTTTGGGGGAAACCAGAGCACCCATAGGAAACCCACACAGACACCAGGAGAACATGCAAACTCCACGCAGAAAGGCCCCCATTGGCCACTTGGCTCAAACCCAGAACCTTCTCACTATGAGGCAACAGTGCTAACCACTACACCATCGTGCTGCCTTAGCTAATCATACTAAAAGTAATTAGCAGAAATGGTGGGTATAAATATGCTAGCAGGATTATCTTTCCAAAATTAAAATATATATATATATATATATATATATATATATATATATATATATATATATATATATATATATATATATATCCATGTAAGATTTCATTTCTCAACACTAATCGTTTCTAAAGTTCTTTTTTTAATGCAAAAATAATCGTATCTCAGGTTTGTTGGTTATAACGGAAGTTCAAGAAAAATACTCAAATCATGACCACGGACCGGGACAGTGAAGAATGCAGGTACGGATTTCAGGACCATCTGCCAGCCAGTCACTGCTTCCAACATTAAATTTTAACACTGCATCCATTTTTTACCCACATGCTTGTTTAATGTTTTTGCACACAATAATGATCAGCAGGATAAAATGTGATGGAAAAGTAAAAAAAAAAAAAAAAAGAGGAAATTCACTCGAGGGGAACCAGTGCAGACAGACAGGACAGGATTAGCAAGAAAGAATAAGACCGTTCTGCTTTGAGGGAATTCATATTCATGAAGGTTTCACATTTGCCTGAACGCACACAGAGCACATTCATACACACGAGACGAGCTTCTTAAACCTCTCCAGACAAAGTTGAAAGGTAAACTTTGCACAAGATTACTTTTTCACTTTGACTGGCTTGTTGTTCTGTTCATCAAACTATTGCTGTGCTGTTCATTTTGACATGTCTGTAAAGACAAGGCCAACTGAGTCTTCACATTAACATAAATGCTCAGCTTCCTTTCATCATTTATTGACATGTATAATGCATATTATACGCCAGACCTTCAACTTTTTTGTTTTAAGTGCAGCTCATGCAAGGGATCGATTAAGTGTACAGAATACAGAATGCCTACATGAGTATAATAATAATAATAATAATAATAATAATAATAATAATATGATAGTTAATTTTATTTATAGACCACTTTTCACACTCAAGGCGCTGTAGCTCAAAATGCTGAACTAGGCAAAAAAAGGTAATAAAATCCATACAGTGAAAATATAAATATATAAATATATACATAAAAATGCAGAATAAAATAACATCAATAAAGAAAAAAAATCAATAAAATACATACAATAAATGTATTTTGAGAGGAGAAGCTTGAACCTTGTGGCACTCCATAATTAACACAGATGAATAATTTCCCTAAAAAGAAACACAAAAACCTCTCGACACATTACATATGACTTAATCCGTTCTAAAACCGACTAGTGGCCTCGTGGTAGCGTGTCTGCCTCTCGATCGGGAGATCGTGAGTTCTATTCACGGTCGGGTCATACCAAAGACCATCATAAAAAAATGGTACCTACCGCCATCTGGCAAAGCACGCAGCAATACAGATGTGCATGGGGAGTTAAACTCTCGTGGTTACCAGAGGACTAGCCCCCCACTGTAACCCTAGCTATGTAATAGGCGAGAGGCTGAGGGCTATGGAAACGGAGATCGGCGCCGCCCGATGCGCCACATACAGGTTGGGCCTGGTTAGTACTTGAGTGGGAGACTGCCTAGGAATACCAGGTACTGTAAGGCGTGGGAAAGACTTTGACTTTTTTTTTTTTAATCCGTTCTAAAATGGTTCCTCAAAGAACTTTGCAGAGATTATAGCAAAGGATCTGGTGATCAACTGTGTCAAGTGTCACACTGAGATCAAGTAAAACTTAAAATAATAATAATAATAATAATAATGCATCGATTCAGATACTGTGTGTGATGTTACGTGATGTAAGCCGAGAGTACATTGTTGCAGGAATGACACATCCATTCAGTATAATGACAAGTACAATGACAGTTATCTGGATTTATGTATTTCATGATTAATGATGGCAATCAAAACAAAATCAGTGAAAAGTTAATGCTGGCGAAAACAGAAAGGTGTCAGTATGAACCTTTTCAGCAATTTGTGCTACAGTAGGTCTTCTGTGGGGTTGGACCTATGGGCCCCATGCGAATCACTGAGCCTTCGACACCCATGACCCTGTCACCAGTTCACCGGTTGTCCTTCCTTGGACCACTTTTGGTAGGTACAAACCACTGATGTGCCATTTTGGAGATGCTCAGACCCCATCATCTCACCATCACCATTTGGCCCTTGTCAAAGTCGCTCAGATCCTTACGCTTACCCATTTTTCCTGCTTCCAGCACATCAACTTCAAGAACTGACTGTTCTCTTACTGACTAATATATCCCACCCACTGTCAGCTGCCATTGTAATGAGATAATCAATGTTATTCACTTCTTCAGTGGTTTTAATGTTATGGCGGATCGGTGTACGTCTCATCTCGTTATCTCTCATCTCATCTCATTATCTGTAGCCGCTTTATCCTGTCCTACAGGGTCGCAGCCAAGCTGGAGCCTATCCCAGCTGACTACGGGTGAAAGGTGGGGTACACCCTGGACAAGTCGCCAAGTCATCACAGGGCTGACACAGACAACCATTCACACTCACATTCACACCTACTGTACGGTCATTTTTTTTTTTTTTTAAGAGTTGCCAGGGGTGGCACGGTGGTGTAGTGGTTAGCGCTGTCGCCTCACAGCAAGAAGGTCCTGGGTTCGAGCCCCGGGGCCGGCGAGGGCCTTTCTGTGCGGAGTTTGCATGTTCTCCCCGTGTCCGCGTGGGTTTCCTCCGGGTGCTCCGGTTTCCCCCACAGTCCAAAGACATGCAGGTTAGGTTAACTGGTGACTCTAAATTGACCGTAGGTGTGAATGTGAGTGTGAATGGTTGTCTGTGTCTATGTGTCAGCCCTGTGATGACCTGGCGACTTGTCCAGGGTGTACCCCGCCTTTCGCCCGTAGTCAGCTGGGATAGGCTCCAGTTTGCCTGCGACCCTGTAGAAGGATAAAGCGGCTAGAGATAATGAGATGAGATGAGTTGCCAGTTAACCTAACCTGCATGTCTTTGGACTGTGGGGGAAACCGGAGCACCCGGAGGAAACCCACGCGGAGAACATGCAAACTCCACACAGAAAGGCCCTCGCCAGCCACGGGGCTCGAACCCGGACCTTCTTGCTGTGAGGCGACAGCACTAACCACTACACCACCATACCGCCCATCGGTGTATGTACTGTATATATTTATTATAAAGACACGAGTGTTTTACTGGGAAATACACCACTCGTATTTTTCATACGAGCTACATCCGGGACATCAAGAACCATAACTGTGACATAAATCTCTATCTGTCACTCGTGAGAAAATCGATGAATTGTTTTGATAAATTTGGGGACTTTTTGTTTGTGAATGTGTCAATATACTAAAAAGAAAATCACACGTTGGCTTGAAGATATGAAGTTTATCTTCTCGTGTTGAAAAACATTGTGGATCTGAGCGACATATTTAAATAATATTAGCTGGCTATTATTAATGGTATATCAGATATATTCCATTCAGCAAGCATGATACTGAACAAGTCGAAGATGAGTAACTTAATGGAATATATCTGATAAACCACGAAAAAAAGCCAGCCAATATTATTATTATTATTATTATTATTATTATACATACACATTCCTTTCGGGTGTTCAATGCATCTTTCTCTTTCAAAATTCTCTCCAAATCTTCCATATTTAACGAAGCAAACCTGGCAGACATGTTTGTTTACAAATTGTCACGGTCGCTCGCTAGCGACATTTTATGTCTCCAAAGTGTGACGTCATGTTGTCTTGACAACCATGCAATATCGTTAACAATATTCAATGCTCATTCTCCATTGGGTAGAATGATGTAATATACGTAGGATACAGTGGTTACGTTAGACTTTTTCATTGTCTGTCATTTTGACAGACAGGGTTGTAAAAATTCCGTCATTGTCCATTATTATCTGTCATTTTATTTTAACTTTTAAATGACAATGTATATAGGCTATAAATGCTATATATTTAATAAATTGTGTTTTCATGGACTCATTTTCATTTAAAAATTAATTCGCAGAACAAGCTTCATCTCATCTCATTATCTCTAGCTGCTTTATCCTTCTACAGGGTCGCAGGCAAGCTGGATCCTATCCCAGCTGACTACGGGCGAAAGGCAGGGTACACCCTGGACAAGTCGCCAGGTCATCACAGGGCTGACACATAGACACAGACAACCATTCACACTCACACTCACACCTACGGTCAATTTAGAGTCACCAGTTAACCTAACCTGCATGTCTTTGGACTGTGGGGGAAACCGGAGCACCCGGAGGAAACCCACGCGGGCACGGGGAGAACATGCAAACTCCACACAGAAAGGCCCTCTCCGGCCACGGGGCTCGAACCCAGGACCTTCTTGCTGTGAGGCGACAGCGCTAACCGCTACACCACCGTGCCGCCGCAGAACAAGCTTGTATTATTTAATCATTTATTTATGTATTTATGATGCAAAAAGATGAACAGAGATTCTGACGTTCGGTCACTTGTGAACCCATTTTCCCTCCGCTAAAAACATTGCGGCTGTTGTGCCTTAACGGGCATATGAACAATGTTATTTTACAACGTAACAAGACAATTGCAGTTAAAATATGAACAGTCCACTACAACGATTTAAGTGACGATCTAATTTGACCTGTTTGCGTGAGCTCAAACCTTCCTTCTGGCCCGCATGGATTTAAATTGGGAGCTCGCTTGTGCATAATCAAAGTCGTCAATGGAGACTGCTGCCGAGGCAATTGTCATTAAATTTTGCGTCTTTGCCTCGGACAGACGACTTCTCATTGATGTTTTAATTTTATTCTGGAGGCTGAACCCGCGCTCTGCTGCGACACTGGAGACTGGAATAACCAGCGCCACTTCAGCCAAAGTTCTGAAGTCGGGAAACATTTCTCCCAGGGAAGTGATCAGAAGCCGACAAGAGCCTCTGAAAGTTGGATTTCCCGACCCTGCTAGTACTCTCTTCATAGGGAGGAAATCCTGCAGCATGCGATCTTTCTGCACCAGTGGTGCAGCTGCACCCCGCGTCTCGGCTCGGCGGAGCCTGGAACCTGACACGGAAGGTCTTAAATAAAACGAAGTTATGTTTAAATGTTAGTTTGTCTACCCGTGCTCTCATTAAAATGATAGTTTAGCAGATATTCGAGCAGTGATGTTCCTAAGCTTCCTAAGCTTGCTGGGGAAGAATACAATAAATTGACATTTGTTTCATTTTAAAAACAAGAAAACAACTAGCCTAAATGAGCGCTATTGCATTAAGACGTACAGGCAGGTAAATGACACAAACAACCCAATGCATCTCTTTTTTTAATAGCAAAAATGACGTGTCTTCTGCAGAGAAGGGAAACATTAATCCATCTCACTGTGCTAGTGGTTAGAAAAGTCAGAGCGCGGTCAGGAGCGCGATGGGGGGAACAGCCTTGCGCAGTGGCTGCAGTGTATACATGAGTAGCCTATGCACTGAACATCAAGACTGCCGCAACGTCGGCTCAGATTGAAAGTGACGGCAGTGAAGACTATGTATACTGTATGTAAGAAAACTCTGCCACAACTTGCCAATCATTTCAATTATATGTTTCATTATGTTTTATTATTGTTATTATTAGGCTATTATTGTTATTGGTAATGGTAACGGTAAACATCCGTCAAAATGACCGACGGCCTTCAGATTTTTCCGTCATAGCTAAAAAAAATCCGTCAATGACGGACAATTGTCGGTTAACGCGACCTATGGTAAGATAAGCAATATACTAACAATACTGCATGCTATCAAACCAAATGAACGAAACCCGCCAGAAGGGAATAGAACATGTTTTTATTCCATCGAAAAAATGTCCTGTATGTATAATAATTCCCGATATTTCACTCCGATGACGTCACTCCTAGTGTCTTCCCGCTGACTAGATGCGCGTTGTCAAAATGGCAAACCGGTTCAAAATTAAAATTCTTTTCATTAACTTGCATTTTTTTTTGTAGATGTGTCCATATAATATAAAGAACACTACATGAAGGTTATCTTCTCGTGCTTCGCTCCCTCGTGATGTTTACATTCAGCACTCAAAGATCAGCTTGATATCTTCATGTAACCTGCTTTTCCAGACGATTTGACAAAGCAATATTCCGCAAAATTGAAATGGAAGCACATTTTTTTGCATTTAAGTCACATGACATGACATGACACTAAGAGCAAACGGAAATGCGACATAACATCACACACTGGAAACACAGACCATTCATAATTGTGTTTTGTCGGGCAATTTGTTAAACTTCACTTATTTTGCGTAAAACTGCATTAGAAACCTGGCTAGTGTTCAGTGAAAAATGTTATGGGGTTTAAATACTGTCTTTAATCAACAGCGTGAGGAAGGCTGACCTGACGGGGCACAGCAGTATCAATGGAAGCGTAAAAATGTGCACAAGGTTTGTGAATCACGCACAAACAAATGTATTCATGAGAGCAGTTCAGTTCAGCGAGCACTGAGCCGCGAGCCGCTTTGCTCGTGAATCAAAGTGCAACGGCACTCATTCTCACTGATATTAGTCAGCACGGTTCAGTCGACCCTCCTCACAGTCTCTGTTAAAGATACTGTTTAGATGCTATTACTGTTAAATATAAAACTCAGGAGACAATGAATGAAGAGTTCAGTACAAGCAGCACATAGCAGCAAGGAACAGAAACAGAGCTAAATAAAACGCTCCATATCTCTGATTGATTAATACAACGTAGGTTACTCATTCACGTATCCAGTGCCAAAAAGACATGTACTACTCACATCCTGTAGCTGGGAGCTATGTTCAAGCCTTAATGCTCATCTCACACAGAGCAAGGGACACAGCGAGGGAAGATTTCATTTTCCAGGTAGGTTAATCGCAAGCCACAAAACCCTACTTTCATTCGATCACAAGCAGAATGACAGTTGACGTGGTGAAATTTATGTAGAAGGTCGGCAGATTTACAGGCGCCACGTTCGCCCACACAATCACAAATAAATATCAGACTCAACAACAAGCCGAGCAATGAGTTAACAAGAGACAGGGAGAAAATTGGAAAATGTCAGACAAGGTGGAGCAGAAGAATGAATTTGTGTGTGGGTTTGTGTGTGAGAGATAACTCGTCAGAAGTGGAGAGACATTTTCCCCTCAGACTCCAGTTCTAATGCAGCAATAAGACATGAATAGAGAAAACAAGGAGAAAGAAACGGAGTGATGGCTTGAAAGCTTGTGACAGGCCATAACTTGTGCATGAAAGAGTGACAGAGCAAAAAAGGGTCAAAGAATGAGAAAGTAAGAAAAACACGTGTGTGTGTGTGTGAGAGAGAGAGAGAGAGAGAGAGAGAGAGAGATATGGAGGTTGGTTGGTGTCATGGACTATGTGTCCTGTGCCAGTCTGGAATAAAGTGTCCGTGTCGAAGGCCGGAGCTTCCCCAGGGCTTTTCTGATTAACTGAGCTGTCCGAGCCCTCCGATGGTGGCTCCTTTACGTAGAACTCCTGGGAAACTCACCGAGCTTCCATCATAAAGGAAAAAAATCGTTTTCCTGTGCTAAAATTAGAGACTTTCGCTTTCTCGCTATGTTCTTACATCAGCATACGCTTCACCTTGCTGGAGGGGTTTAATGATCGTCATGTCAGAGAGAGAGAGAGAGAGAGAGAGAGAGAAAGAGAGATGACAGGACAGGCAAACACCAGGCAACTTGGACACGTCCCCCTCCCGCCTCTGTCACTCACCGGCTGTGTGCAGCGGCCGAAGATGAAGCACTGCTGTCTCAGGTAAATGGCCACCAAAGGCCAAAAATGGTGCAGTGTTGACTTTGGGCATAGATCAGCTATTTTATTATGCCTGACCTAACTTTGGACTTTCTATCCTTTTCATTTCTGCCATGTCGGGTTCCGGAATAAAGTCAAACGTGGGAATGCCAAGGAGTTGCTCACTTCGTCATGTCATCTTTAATCCTAACCTAACCTTGTCATTTGTAACATTTTATGGACATTTATGCGAATCGTTATAAATCCATACAATCTTCCCATTTAAAAAAAAAAAAGTAACCCCATCTTGACCACATGGGAGGAGATTAATAATTATCAAAGAGTCAAAGTCCTTTCCATGCCAGGACTTGGTCCTCCCAGGCAGTCTCCCGTCCCAGTACTAAACAAGCACTGGACGGCGGCAATCTCCGTTTCAGTAGCCATCGGCCTCTTGCCTATACAGCTAGGGTTACAGTAGGGGGCTAGCCCTCTGGTAACCGCGAGAGTTTGACTCCCTACTCGCATCTGTATTGCAGCATGCCTTACCAGATGGCATTAGGTACTATTTTTATGATAGTTTTTGGTATGACCCAACCGTGAGTGGAACTCGCGGTCTCCTGATCGAGAGGCAGCTTGTGGTTGATTACTTATTCTAATATTCATCTCATCATCTCTAGCCGCTTTATCCTGTTCTACAGGGTCGCAGGCAAGCTGGAGCCTATCCCAGCTGACTACGGGCGAAAGGCGGGGTACACCCTGGACAAGTCGCCAGGTCATCACAGGGCTGACACATAGACACAGACAACCATTCACACTCACATTCACACCTACGGTCAATTTTAGAGTCACCAGTTAACCTAACCTGCATGTCTTTGGACTGTGGAGGAAACCGGAGCACCTGGAGGAAACTCACGCGGACACGGGGAGAACATGCAAACTCCGCACAGAAAGGCCCTCGCCGGCCACAGGGCTCGAACCCGGACCTTCTTGCTGTGAGGCGACAGTGCTAACCACTACACCACCATGCCGCCTAGTCTAATATTGCATAAATTAATTAATTCTAGGTTGAAGCTAGATGCTGAAAGAGTTCGTTGGATTGAGAATGTTCCACCACGTGAAAGTTGAGCAGGATTGGTTTTGCCTGCGTAGCGTAGTGCATTGCAGCACCTGTTTCTATTCCCTGCAATCTAACCAGGTGTAAGTGTTCTGGATCACACTAAGTCACTTCTCAAGGACTTTTCTCTCCCTCTCTGTCTCTTTTCTGTACCGAGCAGTGGTATTTTTGTCCTGCTGCAAGGTGACTGCTTATTCCTGCTTATTCAGGCTCAGTGTAGCTCAGTCCATGTGTGGTTTTTTTTTTTTTTGGTGCGCTTTTCACATTTTGTTCATGTTTTCAATTTGCCTAGCCTTTCTCTTTCCCATACTGCCACCTTTCAACCGTCCTCTTATACAAGCGGCTTGTTTATAACTGGCTGCTTGCATGAACTTCGGCATGAGGCACGATGAAAAGTTCTCTCAGGCTAAAAACCGCAAATGCTGACACATGCAACGTGAGGTGGAGAAAACATACACACACAGAGCTAATTAAAGCAATGCTTCCATGTCAACTGTTCACCCAGCCATTCGACTGGACTCCACATCTTTATGCATTCACACACTGAGCTGAATCTGGAACGGTGCTGTGGTCACCTTGGAGAAGTCAATATCAAAGCTCCAAACAGCTCTGTAACTCAACAAATGTAAATAATTTTAAAAACACAGAAATCATTCTTTCAGCACAACAAAAGAAAGAGCAAAAAGAAAAACCCCAACAACATGAAATGTCTCCAGAAGAGGACGGGTTCCACATTCCGTCTCCACGTTCTAGCCTGTTATTACTCCTTTATTTGTTAAATGTACTATTCAGGAGCTGGCAAGGAAGAAAACGTAGGAACAAAACCAAAAAGTAAAACAACTCAGTCAGTTGTCAACGACTTCAGAGAGAAGAAGAAGAAGAAAAAAGCTCGGAGACAATTAACGAAGTTATAATTCTGTACGTCGTGCTAATGAGTGTGTCTTTGTAAGGATTAGGACGATGGGCATTGTTGTCGTAATTCCTCTCTATTGTAAAACGCACAAAGCAAGAGATGAAAGAAGATGGAGTAGGAGGAAAGAAAGTCACAGAAAAGCTGCAGAACGCCGCGTTGGACGAGTGACGCTGTCAGTCACAATCTCGCTTCACTCATGCTACACAAATCCTCAGCATGCCGCCCGGTGAACGTGCCGACATTGTTTTTAATTGTAGCCTGACAAAAGCCGTCTCGAATTCACCACTGAGGCACAAAAGCAGCTCTCAGACTTCGTCTTCATGGACATTTGAGCAGCACTTTGGTAAGATGAGTCACAGGCCAGCGTGCTCAGAATTACTGTACGGTGCAGCTTGAGCTCAGGCCTCGAACAATAGCCGACAAGAGCTTTGCATTGATTGGCATCGTGTTGTTTGTTGGCTTTGCGCCTGTCAGTCTTCACCCCCCTCCCAGTCAACACTGCTGGCTGCATAGCTGTTTATTTCCAGCTACAGGAGCAAACGCTGGCGTTGGTTTTGCACAAAATATGTTGCTACCAAGCTCAAGTCAGGAAGAAGTTAACTTAGAATACTTCACTGGTCACTGATCATTAGCTGATCAGGGTTTGGGCTAATCAGGGCAAAATTTTAGGTTCAAATCCATTGTTAGCCCCAATTGGCTCTTTGGATAAACTGGATAATCTCCAATGCTATTTTGCTAATTGATGATAATCGAACCAAATCCCACATCATATCATATCATAGAAAAAGTGATTATACATTCTATAAAGTCAGAGATTTGGGCTATACTCGCTAACAACCCCAACCAACCAACCTTAACTTAAGGATATAGAAGTGATTTAAGATCTGAGGTATCATGCCACTGGTCACCAGGTTGTGAGTAGTTAGGCAGTGTGGGTGTTGAGGCTGTGGGTTGTTAACATGGTCATCATGTTGGTAGTCGTCATGTTGGTAATCATCATGTTGCTGGTCATTATGTTGGAAGTCATCATGCTACTGGTCACCAGGTTGTGAGTAGTCAGGCTGTGGGTCTTTATGCTGTGCATCGTCATGTTGCTGGTCATCACATTGGTAGTCATCATGTTGGTAGTTGTCACATTGGTAGTCATCATTATGCTAGCAGTTGTCACATTGGTAGTCATCATGTTGCTGGCCATTATGTTGGTAGTTGTCATGTTGCTGCCCATTATGTTGGTAATTGTCATGGTGCTGGTCATTATGTTGGTAATTATCATGTTGCTGGCCATTATATTGGTAGGTGTCATGGTGCTGGCCATTATGTTGGTAGGTGTCATGGTGCTGGCCATTATGTTGGTAATTGTCATGGTGCTGGCCATTATGTTGGTAGGTGTCATGGTGCTGGCCATTATGTTGGTAGGTGTCATGGTGCTGGCCATTATGTTGGTAATTGTCATGGTGCTGGTCATTATGTTGGTAATTATCATGTTGCTGGCCATTATATTGGTAGGTGTCATGGTGCTGGCCATTATGTTGGTAGGTGTCATGGTGCTGGCCATTATGTTGGTAATTGTCATGGTGCTGGTCATTATGTTGGTAATTATCATGTTGCTGGCCATTATATTGGTAGTTATCATGGTGCTGGCCATTATGTTGGTAGGTGTCATGGTGCTGGCCATTATGTTGGTAATTGTCATGGTGCTGGCCATTATGTTGGTCATTGTCATGTTGCTGGCCATTATGTTGGTAGTTGTCATGTTGCTGGCCATTATGTTGGTAGGTGTCATGGTGCTGGCCATTATGTTGGTAGTTGTCATGTTGCTGGCCATTATGTTGGTAGGTGTCATGGTGCTGGCCATTATGTTGGTAATTGTCATGGTGCTGGCCATTATGTTGGTCATTGTCATGCTGCTGGCCATTATGTTGGTAGTTGTCATGTTGCTGGCCATTATGTTGGTCATTGTCATGCTGCTGGCCATTATGTTGGTAGTTGTCATGTTGCTGGCCATTATGTTGGTAGGTGTCATGGTGCTGGCCATTATGTTGGTAATTGTCATGGTGCTGGCCATTATGTTGGTCATTGTCATGCTGCTGGCCATTATGTTGGTAGGTGTCATGGTGCTGGCCATTATGTTGGTAGGTGTCATGGTGCTGGCCATTATGTTGGTAGGTGTCATGGTGCTGGCCATTATGTTGCTAATTGTCATGTTGCTGGACATTATGTTGGTAATTGTCATGTTACTGGCCATTATGTTGGTAGTTATCATGGTGCTGGCCATTATGTTGGTATTTGTCATGTTGCTGGCCATTATGCTGGTAGATGTATTGGTGCTGGCCATTATGTTGCTAATTGTCATGTTGCTGGCCATTATGTTGCTAATTGTCATGTTGCTGGACATTATGTTGCTAATTGTCATGTTGCTGGACATTATGTTGGTAGTTATCATGTTGCTGGCCATTATGCTGGTAGTTATCATGGTGCTGGCCATTATATTGGTATTTGTCATGTTGCTGGCCATTATGTTGGTAATTGTCATGTTGCTGGCCATTATGTTGGTAGTTATCATGGTGCTGGCCATTATGCTGGTAGTTATCATGGTGCTGGCCATTATATTGGTATTTGTCATGTTGCTGGCCATTATGTTGGTAATTGTCATGTTGCTGGCCATTATGTTGGTAGTTATCATGGTGCTGGCCATTATGTTGGCAGTTGTCATGTTACTGGCCATTATGTTGGTAGTTGTCATGGTGCTGGCCATTATGTTGGTAATTGTCATGTTGCTGGCCATTATGTTGGTAATTGTCATGTTGCTGGTCATTATTTTGGTAATTGTCATGTTGCTGGCCATTATGTTGGTAGTTATCATGGTGCTGGTCATTATGTTGGTAATTGTCATGTTGCTGGCCATTATTTTGGTAATTGTCATGTTGCTGGCCATTACGTTGGTAGTTATCATGGTGCCGGTCATTATTTTGGTAACTGTCATGTTGCTGGTAATTATTTTGGTAATTGTCATGCTGCTGGCCATTATGTTGGTAATTGTCATGCTGCTGGCCATTATGTTGGTAATTGTCATGTTGCTGGTCATTATTTTGGTAATTGTCATGTTGCTGGTCATTATGTTGGTAGTTGTCATGTTGCTGGCCATTATTTTGGTAATTGTCATGTTGCTGGCCATTACGTTGGTAGTTATCATGGTGCCGGTCATTATTTTGGTAACTGTCATGTTGCTGGTAATTATTTTGGTAATTGTCATGCTGCTGGCCATTATGTTGGTAATTGTCATGCTGCTGGCCATTATGTTGGTAATTGTCATGTTGCTGGTCATTATTTTGGTAATTGTCATGTTGCTGGTCATTATGTTGGTAGTTGTCATGTTGCTAGCCATTACATTGGTAGTTATCATGGTGCTGGTCATTATATCAGTAATTGTCATGTTGCCGGCCATTATGTCCATAACTGTCATGTTGCTGGCCATTATGTTGGTAACTGTCATATTGCTGGCCATTATGTTGCTAATTGTTATGTTGCTGGTCATTATGTTGATAATTGTCATGGTGCTGGTCATTATGTTGGTAATTGTCATGGTGCTGGTCATTATGTTGGAAGTTGTCGTGTTGGTAGTCGTCACGTTGCTGGTCATTATGGTGGTAGTCATCACGTTGCTGGTCATTACGGTGGTAGTCGTCATGTTGCCGGTCATTATGTCCGTAACTGTCATGCTGCTGGCCATTATGTTGGTAATTGTCATGCTGCTGGCCATTATTTTGGTAACTGTTATGTTGCTGGCCATTATGTTGCTAATTGTTATGCTGCTGGTCATTATGTTGCTAATTGTTATGTTGCTGGTCATTATGTTGGAAGTTGTCGTGTTGGTAGTCGTCACGTTGCTGGTCATTATGGTGGTAGTCATCACGTTGCTGGTCATTATGATGGTCGTCGTCACGTTGTCGGTCATTATGTTGGTCGTCGTTACGGTGCTGGTCATTATGTTGGTACTCATTTCATTGCTGGTCATGTTGGTAGTCGTTACGTTGTTGGTCATTATGTTGGTACTCGTTACATTGCTGGTCATTACAGGGATGTGATTTGGGGCTGGTGAAATTATCTGAAAATTTTAGGCGGGGGTCTGGGGGCCGCAGCGCCCTGGTGGGGGGACAAGGGGGGAAGCCCCCCGAAGCTCCTGGGTTTTGGGGTTTTCTGACTTAAAAATTGTACTAAAATGGCAAGCAAAACACACAAGAAAAAACTTGTCATGATTAACAAATTCAAGCCAAGTTAATGGTCAACATGCAACTCTGACACACACGCTCACTCTCTCTCTCACACACTCACCCCCCCCCCAAAGAACCAGCACGAGCAGGGCCCACTAGCCCCGCGCCTTGGGACGTAATTCGCCCCGAGGCGAGCCGCGGCGCTCCGCTTAGGTTTCGTTTCTATCCCGGGCTCCAGCCCGACTTTGGACGCTCGTAGCTCGGGCAGAGGAGGTCCCAGTATCCCCAAACTTGACAGCCAGAGACCTCTGCCCTCTCCCCAAAGAACGAAATAGCTGAACAAATGTCTCACAGTCTTATGTCCAACGTCTGTAGCAACCTCTTTCTCCAACCATTCCCAGCGGAACTTGTTTTTCACTATTCTGTCGATTTCTTTAACTCGATTTGCATCTTTACGCTCGATCACGGAGGCTGCCATCTTTCAACTCTTTGTTTGAAGCGAACTTACGTACAGCTAACAAGCGCGTTCATTGGTTGTTACAGAGCGATGGGCCAATCACGTACCTCGTTTCATCTCAATGACGTAATTGCGTAAATGACGTAATTACGTCAATGAGATGAAACGAGGTACGTGATTGGCCCATCGCTCTGTAACAACCAATGAACGCGCTCGCTTCAAACAAAGAGTTGAAAGATGGCAGCCTCCGTGATCGAGGCATAAAGATGCAAATCCGAGGCTGCCATCTTTCAAACAAAGTCAGAACGAATAGGATACGAATGTGGATTTGAGGGAAAAATCGGAAACATTTTTTTTTCAAGTTTTGAGGTGAAAAAAGCGGAATTCCGCGAATTCGCGGAAAAATCACATCCCTGTCATTATGTTGGTAGTCGTCACGTTGCTGATCATTATGTTAGGAGTTGTTATGTTGCTGGTCATTATGTTGGTACTCGTTACGTTGCTGGTCATTATTTTGGTACTCGTTACTCGTCTCGTCTCGTCTTGTCTTCTTCCGCTTATCCGGGACCGGGTCGCGGAGGCAGCAGTCTAAGCATGGAAGCCCAAACTTCCCTTTCCCCAGACACCTCGGCCAGCTCCTCGGCCCCTCCTAGAACTGCCACCTTATTGTGGTGGAGGAGTTTGTGTGCTTGAATGATCCTAGGAGCTATGTTGTCAGGGGCATTATGCCCCTGGTAGGGTTTCCCAAGGCAGACAGGTCCTAGGTGACAGGCCAGACCAAGAGCAGTTCACCAAAAACCCCCTATGGAGAAAAAATCCAGGACCGTGACGTCGCCCGGTAGGACGCAGCCGGGGCCCCACCCTGGAGCCAGGCCCGGGGTTGGGGCTCGTATGCGAGCGCTTGGTGGCCGGGCCTTTGCCCATGGGGCCCGGCCGGGCTCAGCCCGAAGAGGTGACGTGGGCCCGACCTCCTGTGGGTTCACCACCCACAGAGGTAGCAGTAGGGGTTTGGTGCAATGTGGATTGGGTGGCAGTCGAAGGCAGGGGCCTCGACGACCTGATCCCCGGTACTCGTTACATTGTGGGTTATTACAGTATGTTGGGAGTCGTTACATTGTTACTGGTCATATCTTGTGGCTCATTGTGTTGCTGGTCAGCATGCCGCTGCTTGTCACAACTGTAGCTGTGTGTGACGTAATTGGTCATCTGTCTCTCTGTCACTTACAAAGCTACAAAGCTGCCAATACAAACTTTGGCTGCTGTCCAGGAAGCTTGGCCTGGGTTTATTTTCATTCTTTTAAGCTCTACTTGGGCAAAATGTCTCCTCAGAGCCCTTGGAATTACTTCCATCCCATTATCACATCAGTCCTGCTTGCTAGCAGTCACTCAGGAGGATGGATCAGATTAGAGTTTCTGTTTTTTATTGCTTATGGCCAGTGTGATTGTGAAACTGCTAATAAACTCAGACAGTTGAGCAAGCAAGGGAAATTGCCAATAAACTCTCAAATGTACAAAAGTGTGTGTATGGATATTAATTGATCTGTACTACAGCTACATTCATTTTAAAATGTTGAATTGGTGAAACCAGAGTTGATTATTCAGTGTGATGTTAAAAATGATAATTTACATGACACTACGATTTTTTTTCCAATCTGATCATGCCTATTTCTACGAATGACTGTGGTTTCCTTCTAAAGTGCTTCACATGAAGGTTCTAATTTTAATGATTCCTTTAGGCCAAGTTCTGAGATCAAGTCCAATCAGATCAGCAGTGGTAGAACCAGTTAAGCACTGTTTACGACTACTGGCCCATGGTCACATGCTGTCTATGAATATTGCGCAAGTGTGGAATGTGAGCAAGCAACAGATCATATGCACGTGCTCTCACACACACACACACAGAACGGCAGGTGCACATAACAGCATACGAGATAAGAGAAATATCTCACTCACACACCCACACATACAGCAGTGGGTGGGGAAAGCTTCCTGATTTCCCCATTAAGACACTTTCCTCTTACTGCAAGCTATAATTGTCACACTATGACACTCAGCATCTCCTGATGAATAGCCATGTAATGAAACCACCACAGACGATGCAAAGATAAAAAGAAAAGAAGGAAATTATGGTAAAAGAGTGAGGATCTGAAACATGTGATGTCTGTCTCTCTTTCACTAATTACTGGAGGAACCTAAAAGTACAAAAACGTTGAAGGAACGTTCATGTAATGGGCAGAAATTCAAAATAAATAAATGAACAGATGATTAAGTCAATAAATATATTTTTAAACGCTATAAAATGGTTAAAAAAAAACAATATTCAATCCATTTTGCCAACAGCACTTATTTACCTACCTGTCGTCAACTAACAAAATTATTGGCACCCTTTGTGAAAATTAAAATGCAAAATTAAACTAGATAGAGACTGTCACTAAAGTCACAGTAATTTGCGCTAGCTCTTACAAACCAGGACGTATGGTCACCGTACCCTATAGATCCATAATGGTAAGAGATAGAAAATTACGCTTAGTGAGGAGACGTTGCGCCCTGCCGCCCTTAACAAAATTAAAAAAAAAAAAATTTAAATGATTGAAAGAAATCATGAAAATTGACAGAGATAGAAGTGATTGAAGAAAATCCCATTTTTCATGGATCATTCCAGATCAGTGATCCAGATCACCACCAAAAGTCCATCCATCCTGTTCTACAGGGTCACAGGCAAGCTGGAGCCTATCCCAGCTGACTATGGGCAAGAAGCAGGGTACACCCTGGACAAGTCACCAGGTTATCACAGGGCTGACACCTAGAGACAAACAACCATTCATACTCACAGTCAACTTAGAGCCGCCAATTAGCCAAACCTGCATGTTTTTGAGCTGTGGAGGAAACCCACACAGACACAGGGAGAACATGCAAACTCGACACAGAAAAGCCCTAGGACCTCCTCACTGTGAACCTAGGACCTTCTCACTGTGAGGCGACAGTGCTAACCACTACACCACGATGTTGCCATTGCTAGCACTACCAAAAGTCATAGCAATGTAATTCAGCCCAGAGGCATTCTTCATGTGAAATTTGGTGATGACTGATTGAAAACTGATGAAGAAATACCATCTTAAAAAGTGTTAGGAGAATGATGATGATGATAATAATAAGAACTAGATAGAGATTGTGACTAAAGCCACTGTGGCTTGTGTCAGAATGGCCGAGTGGTCTAAGGCGCCAGACTCAAGGTATAATAAGCCTGTCTGGAGTGAGGATTCTGGTCTCCAATGGAGGTGTGGGTTCAAATCCCACTTCTGACAAAGCCTTTTGGGTGGCACTGTGGTGTAGTGGTTCGCACCATTGCCTCACACCAAGAAGGTTCTGGGTTCGTGGCTGGTGGGGGCCTTTCTGTGTTCTCCCTGTGTCTGCGTGGGTTTCCTCCACAGTTCAAAGACATGTAGTTAGGTTAACATGTGGCAGACTTGGGCTGAAGTGCCCTTGAGCAAGGTACCTAACTGCTCCCTGGGTGCTGTAGTATGGCTGCCCATTGCTCTGGGTGTGTGCATGTGTTCACTGCTTCAGATGGGTTAAATGCAGAGGATGAATCTCACTGTGCTTGAAGTGTGCATGGTGACAAATAAAGGTTTCTTCTTCTCTTACAAACTAGGACGTCTGGTCACCGTACCCTATAGATCCATAATGGTAAGAGATAGAAAATAACGCTTAGTGAGGAGAAGTTGGGCCCTGCCACCCTGAACAAAATAAAAAAAAATTTTAAAAAAACTGATTGAAAAAAAATCATGAAAATTGACAGTGTTAGAAGTGATTGAAAAAAATCCCATTTTTCATGGATCATTCCAGATCAGTGATCCAGATCACCACCAAAAGTCCACCCATCCATCCATTATTTGTAGCCGCTTATCCTGTCCTACAGGGTCGCAAGCAAGCTGGAGCCTACCCCAGCTGACTATGGGCAAGAGGCGGGGTACACCCTGGACACGTCGGCAGGTTATCGCAGTGCTGACGGAGAGACAAACAACCATTCACACTCATAGTTATGGTCAATTTAGAGCCACCAATTAGTCTAACCTGCATGTCTTTGGACTGTGGGGGAAACCGGAGCACCTGGAGGAAACACACGGGGAGAACATGCAAACTCTACACAGAAAGGCCCTCGCCGGCCACTGGGCTCAAACCCAGGACCTTCTTGCTGTGAGGCGACAGTGCTAAAAACTACACTACCATGCCACCGCCACCACCAAAAGTCATAGCAATGTAATTCAGCCCAGAAGCATTCTTCATGTGAAATTTAGTGAAGATTGGTTGAAAACTGACGAAGAAATAGCATCTTAAAAAGTGTTAGGAGAATGATGATAATAAGAAAAAGAACTAGGTAGAGATTGTGACTAAAGTCCCTGTGGCTTGTGTCAGAATGGCCGAGCGGTCTAAGGCGCCAGGCTCAAGGTGCAGTAAACCTTCCTGCGGTAAGGATTCTGGTCTCCAGTGGAGGCGTGGGTTCAAATCCCACTTCTGACAAAGATTTTGGGCAGTGTAGTGGTTAGCAGTGTTGCCTCACAGCAAGAAGATTCCGGGTTCGAGCCCAGCGGCTGGTGGGGCCTTTCTGTGTGGAGTTTGCATGTTCTCCCTGTGTCTGTGTTGGTTTCCTCTGGGTGCTCTGGTTTCCCCCACAGTCCAAAGACATGCAGTTAGGTTAACATGGAGCAGCCTTGGGCTGAAGTGCCCTTCAGCAAGGTACTGAACCCCTAACTGCTCCCTGGGTGCTGTAGTATGGCTGCCCACCACTCTGGGTGTATGTGCGCGCATGTGTTCACTGCTTCAAATGGGTTAAATGCAGAGGATGAATCTCACTGTGCTTGAAGTGCGCATGTGACAAATAAAGGTTTTTTCTTCTGATTTGTGCTAGCTCTTACAAACCGGGACATCTGGTCACCGTACCCTATAAATTTGGAATGGTAAGTGATAGAAAATGACGCTTATTCAGGAAAAAAAAGGTCATTTTTCCTGGATCATTCTAGATCAGTGATCCAGATCAGCACCAAAAGTCAGAGGAACGTAAATTAGCCCAGAGGTATTCTTCATGTGAAATTTGGTGATGATTGGTTGAGGGAGAAACAGCATGTTAGGAGAATAATAATAAGAAGAAGAAGAAGAAGAAAAAGAAAAAGAATAGAGTAGAAGGATCCTGAGTGAGAGTAACAATTTGCACCAGCGCTGCTAGCGCAAATTAACAAAACGTTGAAGCACAGTTCTGTAGTAGGACATTTTTTTCTTCTGCAGCTCAAAAATATCTAGCACACACATGAAAGAGTTGATGGTGTATTTTCTACCTTCACGTTTTATGAACATTCGTTTGAATATCTGTGATGTAATGGGTCACATGACCAGGCACGTTTACTTTACGCGCTTGAGTCAGAAGATGTCCGAGTCGAACTGTATAGACGCAAGAACATGACAGATGTTATCATAAAGATACAACAGCCTTGTTTAGTACGTATTCCACAGAGCTGCTGAATTCTCAATTCTGATTGGCCAGAAGGTGTTGATTAGTTTTTGAAAACAGCAGCTCTGATAGTAGGGGGACAAGGAAATTATGCTTTGAAGAAGCAACAGTTCTTGTTCGATAAAAGGTACGACTGATTTTCCACGACATAAACTTTAACTATCACTGAAACAATGACGCTTCGCATCAGCCTGCATCACACCACCAAATCATTGATTATTTTCTTATAATCGCACACCACAAAGTGTCCTCACTGAATAAGACTGTTTTGACAAATTTACAAAGTTATTCACAAAAGCGGACAAAGGAAAACATGAACAGTTACAAATATTTTATTAGAACTAATGCAGAGTATTTCACTGATAATCCCAACTATCCATATTACACTGATTTATTTGAAAGTCCATAAAATGTAAAGTTCTACAAGGTTAAAGGTCGTTTAACATTTATTCCACGAAATCAAGTCGTGCATGAGCTGACAGCCGACGAGGCGCATAGCACCGACTTGGCTATAAGTCATGTACGACGAGATTGAGTAGAATAACTGTTTTATTCTATCCACATTCACTGGATTTTGAGAAACAGAGCATCTTTATTTTTTCCAAATTTGATCAACAAAAACTTTATATAAAACGTCCGACAAAATCATTTCCACTTAGAATGTAAACAAACTGGCGAAATGACAGGAGCAATTTGTGAAAAATGCGATGATAATAATTCTTAAAATATAAAAAAAAAAAAGATATGTTGCAGGGTGGTGTAGTGGTTAGCACTGTTGCCTCACAGCAAGAAGGTCCGGGTTCGAGCCCCGTGGCCGGCGAGGGCCTTTCTGTGCGGAGTTTGCATGTTCTCCCCGTGTCCGTGTGGGTTTCCTCCGGGTGCTCCGGTTTCCCCCACAGTCCAAAGACATGCAGGTTAGGTTAACTGGTGACTCTAAATTGACCGTAGGTGTGAATGTGAGTGTGAATGGTTGTCTGTGTCTATGTGTCAGCCCTGTGATGACCTGGCGACTTGTCCAGAGTGTACCACACCTTTCGCCCGTAGTCAGCTGGGATAGGCTCCTGTGACCATGCAGAACAGGATAAAGTGGCTAGAGATAATGAGATACATTCTTACCATCAAACACTTTCATTCCATATTTTGTTGCTTTTTTTGTATTTTTCGGGGTTTTGTTTTCGAGTCAAGTTTTTATTTCATCCTTGGTTGGTTCAGCAACACGTGCCGCCATTTTGTTTTTCTCTACTCATGGTTTATTAGCTGATATCCTAGTAGGAGAGTAGCCAATCAGAGCGCACGATTGCTCATATCCAGTGAATGTGGACAGAATAAACACGGTTATTCTTTCTGCCTTAATTACTGTTTGTTTTTAAATATTTTGAAACAAGTAGGTCAAACTGATGAACTGGTGCAACTTTTCAGCTCTGGAGTAATCAGTTACCGGAATACACCTTGTATTTTGACTTGCAATTTTTAAAAGGCATACGTTAAAATTTGGGGATATTTTTGAGAAGCTTTTGATGCTTAAAAAAAAACCTCCCTGCTTCCTTCCTGCCATTATCGTGATTCATTTTCTGGAGTCAGTTGGCCATTTTGGATGCAAAGGTGTGTCAAAGATAGCACATGTGGTCAAATCCATTCTCCATGTCATTGGTCTGATGTGTGTGGATCATGAGGAAAGACTGATTTCACATGCAGCTGGAGTTTCATCCCATGAACAAACACAGCATGAACTCTCTGAGCTGAAAACAGACCGAGCTAGAAGATAAACTGAGAGATTATTACTTTAGTGCCCTCTGCTCCATCTGTGTCTCACCTGCCTGGCAGGAGAGAGATGAAGAGAATGTAGAAGAGAAGGCTACAGAGAGAGCATGAGATGTTCCAGAGATGGAGTGCATGAGAGAAAGAGCGAAAGGATGGAGAGCTCCAGCTGGAGTAGGCTTTTCAGAGCTCAGGGCAGAGAGTGGCACCGTGCCAACAGAATCAAAGAGAGCTTTTCTTCCCATTGAGGCACTTGGGTACAGAGGTCACCCTGCCTTTCTCAGCACGCCGTGGGGGAAGAAACCAATAAGCCAGTTCTGTGAGAGACGTCAGCTTATTGCCGTGTAGGCCATCTCGGCGAGCTTTAATGGAATAAATGAGGAAGAGGAAGCAGAAATGGCCTTGTGCTTGGTCGAGCTGTGCCGTGGAAATGTTTGGATGGACTGTGAACTCGAGATGAGCTTAAAAATAAATATCCAGTGTTCTGCAATCAAAGCCGGGACAATGTGTGCACTGTGGAGTGAACTGGGTTACAGATCAAATCAGTTAAACAGAGACAGGTTAACCCTGTCCAACCAGAACGATGGAATTCCACGCTGTCTTCAGAGCATCACTGCTGCCCGGGGCTTTGAGTCACACAGCTGCGGTTTGTTTGCAATTAAACTCAAGTATCTCCATCGCATCAAGTCCCAGTTTCCCAGTCAGCACTGTGGAGCATACAGTACTGTTCTTTCATCTATTATTTCTAAAATTAAGAAAGATGAAGAAGTTTGTACTCTTGCTTAGTGTATTGTTCAGTGGTTCTACATATTTCAGGGTTATTTCAAACAGACAAAAAAAATAAAGAATTTCAGCTTTCATTTCCAGGGCGGCACGGTGGTGTAGTGGTTAGCGCTGTCGCCTCACAGCAAGAAGGTCCTGGGTTCGAGCCCCGGGGCCGGCGAGGGCCTTTCTGTGTGGAGTTTGCATGTTCTCCCCGTGTCCGCGTGGGTTTCCTCCGGGTGCTCCGGTTTCCCCCACAGTCCAAAGACATGCAGGTTAGGTTAACTGGTGACTCTAAATTGACCGTGAGTGTGAATGGTTGTCTGTGTCTATGTGTCAGCCCTGTGATGACCTGGCGACTTGTCCAGGGTGTACCCCGCCTTTCGCCCGTAGTCAGCTGGGATAGGCTCCAGCTTGCCTGCGACCCTGTAGAAGGATAAAGCGGCTAGAGATAATGAGATGAGATGAGCTTTCATTTCCTGATATTTACATCTACATGTGTTAAGGCCCGGTCCCAAAATACAGATAACTATAATTATAAATAAATCGCTCCCCTGCAGTTTATGTAATTGGTGCTCAAGGCCAATTTATGCTGACAACCCAGTCCTCGCAGATAGCGTCGCAGACAGTGTCTGCGTAGCCCCCCCACCTTCGCAGACGCTCTGCGCGCACCTCCCAAAAATTGTGACCACCGCAGAAGCCTCGCAGACAGTGCCGCAGACAAGAGGGCTCTGATTGGTCCACTCTACATCCGCTGTACACGCATTTCCGCTTCCCTACTTTCCCGGTTTAGTTTGTTTTCACGACTGGCATTTTTAAAAACACGAGCGAAGATGGAGCAGCATGAAGAGCGGTTGATTGAGGAAGTACGTACATCTATACGACTCCAGTTCTAGTCATTATAAAAAAAAAGTTCTAGTCATTATAAGTAACCGGAGGATAAACACTCCACTAACCACACCCACCAACTACTCCTAGCGACTTCGCGCCCCCTTGCGTTGTGCCGGTGAATAACATCGCGCACGCCTATTACTCCCGCTCAACAATAAATTACAACTGTCTGCGAAAAGCTATCTGCGAAAGCCTTGTCGCAAGAGCATGCAGAGGCCTTCACACCAGACCGATACTGATCCCTATAGCCCAGGCCTGGGTTTATCTGTATTGGTGAGATTATTTGTGGGGCGATTTTTCCAGGCCTGGACCTGATCCGATAAAACATCCGACCAATCAGGTAACTGGTTACATGTGACATTGTCTGAGAATGTGCTATTTTTCCTCGGGCATCTTTGTCCATCCTTGTTTCATCGTGAAGCCACGGAATACGGATTCGAGGAAAATAAAAAAATATACATAATACAAAGCACGGATCTTTTATTCATGGATATGTGATTTTCCGTGAAATATCAATAGTAAATTAATAAAGTAAACATAGAAATACAGGTGAGATATTTTAATTATGAACTTCGGCAATCCAAACATTTAATTGTTTCAGACTTCTTAATTTTTTATCCGTGACGCATCATCCGTATGAAATCAGTAACCAGTCTGTAATGTACTGAAACGTCCGTGACCAATCCATTAATTATTAGCATCCATGACGCATCCGTATTAAAATCCATAACCATTCTGTATTTTGTATCCTTTTTTTAAAAATTATATTTCCGTAATCTGTTACCTATCCGTATTTTATCAACCACCGGAGTGTGTGCATGGGTTGAAGTCCAAGCTGTACAGTATGATCCAGAATAATGTGCTACTATTTGGAAAAAAAACTTCCATGACTATTCCGAAGTTGCATCCATTTATTTCCCTGAGTGGCAGGACCAACCGAAATTATAGTCGGGATTATAGTTCTGGCGTGACTGCTCCAGACTGGAACTAAATTCAGGGACTAAATTCAGTATAGTCATAGTTGTAGTTATAGGTATAGTTATTGGTGTTGTGAGACCGGACCCTTAAACAACTTTGAATATGGCACCTTTGGTTGCAGGCCAGCTAATTTTTTCTTTTTGTGAGCAAAAGTATCGAAACATATATTCATTTTTATTTACTGTAAAGCTACAGTCACAATCCAGCTCACGATGGGTTTGCAAATACTTGGCGATGAAAAATTGGTAGAATCACCACCAATAGTGCGATGCATCGTGAATTTTCACCGAGCTTCACACATTGTTTTTGGTGTATCTCTGCCCTGTGAGTGGCCAAAAATGTCATGAAAAATTTCAATGCATGCAGTAAAATTTTGTGGAAATATTTTTGTTGGCAAACTAAGCTGCGAATACTTGCAGATGGGTTTGGGAATACCCTCTGAAGCTCACCACCAAACGCCTGATTTTCATCAATAACCCATCGCAAAGCATTGTGAACTGTAATGTGACCGTAGCCTAAGACAAACACTTATTATGCTATCCACATTCACTGGATATGAGCAATCGCATGCTCTGATTGGCTACTCTACGACTAGGATATCAACTTATATACCATGAGTAGAGAAAAACAAACTGGCAGAGCGTGTTGCTGAACCAACTGAGGATGAAATAAAAATTACTCGAAAATAAAACCCTGGGCGGCACGGTGGTGTAGTGATCAGCGCTGTCGTCTCACAGCAAGAAGGTCTGGGTTCGAGCCCCGTGGCCAACGAGGGCCTTTCTGTGTGGAGTTTGCATGTTGTCCGCATAGGTTTCCTCTGGGTGCTCCGGTTTCCCCCACAGTCCAAAGACATGTAGGTTAGGCTAACTGGTGACTCTAAAGTGAGTGTGAATGGTTGTCTGCGTCTATGTGTCAGCCCTGTGATGACCTGGCGACTTGTCCAGGGTGTACCCTGCCTTTCACCTGTAGTCAGCTGGGACAGGCTCCAGCTTGCCTGCGATCCTGTAGAACAGGATAAAGTGGTTAGAGATAATGAGATGAGATTACAACCCCGATTCCAAAAAAAGTTGGGACAAAGTACAAATTGTCAATAAAAACGGAATGCAATAATTTACAAATCTCAAAAACTGATATCGTATTCACAATAGAACATAGACAACATATCAAATGTGACACCTCTCCAAATCCAGGGACGCATGTCGGCCGAAACAAATCCGAGATAATTGCAAAAGAAGCATTTTTTTTTCTAAATTTGTGATTTTCGTTTTTTTTTCCATAATGTGCAAGTTGAGATCTTGAACAATGCAATCAGTATTTCAGATGGAAAAGCATACATTTTTTGTTGCAAATTGTCTCGTTTTTGTCAGGACTGTAGGCTGCCGGGGGGTGTGGGTAAATTACCATATGGGCCATTCACATGATGATTTAAGTCTTTTTTTTTTCGCCAATCAGCTGTATGATACGAGCTGAGCTCGTGGCTACTTAAGCTGCATACAGGCATGTAATTTCACTATGGAATGAGCAAGCTAAACAGAGCGCAGAGGAGCTGAAACACCGCGAAGCAAACAGACACACGGTATTTACATCGGAGATAACCATTTCTAGCAAAAAAAACGCAACCAAAAGGAAGTGTTCTAGGACTACATTATTCCATCCGAGGCATTGGTGTGTGCAAGGCAACGTTTCTCTTTCTGATGGGGTGAGTTTATTAATCTAAGGCTGTGTGGTTATTTTTACATGTAACGGAGAGTGTTGTGGTTAGGTTACATGAAACTAGCATTGTGTTAGTTGTGTTATCATCGTGCTATCTTTCTTTCTTACGGTGTGAGTAATTTTTCAACCACAAAACGTTAAAGTATACTTTCAGACTTATTTTTGTACTTCATAATTGTTTTGGGCATACTTTGCATGGAAGGAAAATTGACGTGGTGATCTTTGTTTACATGAAAGTAGCATCGTGCTAGCTAGTAGGGGGTAGGGCTTTCCTTAATGTCATGCAGCTGAGCAGCATTATGTGCCCGCCCTACACCCAGAGTAGCTGAGATGGAAAACTTTGAGGGCGATTTTCTCCCTTTCCTGTTTTAAGAGGTATACACTTTCAAAAGGCCACACATTCTTCAAATATTGTCAGATCTCCACATGGAAGGCATCATTGGAAAGCTTAGAAACTGTACTTTCTGAATCTGTCAATAACTCAAAATGCCCCCGGGCGGACATGTGTCCCTGGATTCCGTTATCTGACACAAATGTCGAAAATGAGACATTTTGAAATTTCATGCCAAATATTGGCTCATTTGAAATTTCATGACAGCAACACATCTCAAAAAAGTTGGGACAGGGGCAATAAGAGGCTGGAAAAGTTAAAGGTACAAAAAAGGAACAGCTGGAGGACCAAATTGCAACTCATTAGGTCAATTGGCAATAGGTCATTAACATGACTGGGTATAAAAAGAGCATCTTGGAGTGGCAGCGGCTCTCAGAAGTAAAGATGGGAAGAGGATCACCAATCCCCCAATTCTGCGCCGACAAATAGTGGAGCAATATCAGAAAGGAGTTCGACAGTGTAAAATTGCAAAGAGTTTGAACATATCATCATCTACAGTGCATAATATCATCAAAAGATTTAGAGAATCTGGAAGAATCTCTGTGCGTAAGGGTCAAGGCCGGAAAACCATACTGGGTGCCCGTGATCTTCGGGCCCTTAGACGGCACTGCATCACATACAGGCATGCTTCTGTATTGGAAATCACAAAATGGGCTCAGGAATATTTCCAGAGAACATTATCTGTGAACACAATTCACCGTGCCATCCACCGTCGCCAGCTAAAACTCTATAGTTCAAAGAAGAAGCCATATCTAAACATGATCCAGAAGCGCAGACGTCTTCTCTGGGCCAAGGCTCATTTAAAATGGACTGTGGCAAAGTGGAAACTGTTCTGTGGTAAGACGAATCAAAATTTGAAGTTCTTGATGGAAATCAGGGACGCCGTGTCATTCGGACTAAAGAGGAGAAGGACGACCCAAGTTGTTATCAGCGCTCAGTTCAGAAGCCTGCATCTCTGATGGTATGGGGTTGCATTAGTGCGTGTGGCATGGGCAGCTTACACATCTGGAAAGACACCGTCAATGCTGAAAGGTATATCCAGGTTCTAGAGCAACATATGCTCCCATCCAGTCGATGTCTCTTTCAGGGAAGACCTTGCATTTTCCAACATGACAATGCCAAACCACATACTGCATCAATTACAGCATCATGGCTGCGTAGAAGAAGGGTCTGGGTACTGAACTGGCCAGCCTGCAGCCCAGATCTTTCACCCATAGAAAACATTTGGCGCATCATAAAACGGAAGATACGACAAAAAAGACCTAAGACAGTTGAGCAACTAGAATCCTATATTAGACAAGAATGGGTTAACATTCCTATCCCTAAACTTGAGCAACTTGTCTCCTCAGTCCCCAGACGTTTACAGACTGTTGTAAAGAGAAAAGGGGATGTCTCACAGTGGTAAACATGGCCTTGTCCCAACTTTTTTGAGATGTGTTGTTGTCATGAAATTTAAAATCACCTACTTTTCTCTTTAAATGTTACATTTTCTCAGTTTAAACATTTGATATGTCATCTATGTTCTATTCTGAATAAAATATGGAATTTTGAAACTTCCACATCATTGCATTCCGTTTTTATTTACAATTTGTACTTTGTCCCAACTTTTTTGGAATCGGGGTTGTCCAAAAAAGCACAACAAAATATGGAATTAAAGTATTTGATGGTAAGAATGTATCTTTTTTCAAGAATTATTATTATTATTATTATTATTATTATTATAGCATTTTTCACAAATTGCTCCTGTCATTTCGCTGGTTTGTTTACATTCTAAGTGGAAATGATTTTGTCGGATGTTTTGTATAGAGTTTTTATTTATCGAATTTGCAAAAAATAAAAATAAAAATGCTGTTTCTCAAAATCCAGTGAATGTGGATAGAATAAAACAGTTATTCCACTCAATCTGATCATACATGGCTTATAGACAGCTCGGTGCTACGCGCCTCATCAGCTATCAGCTCATGTACGACTCGATTTCATGGAACAACTGTGAAATATTTCCTTGTTATGACATCACCAAACTTTCATTCTTTTTCCGTCTTATTTTTCAGGCTTGTAACACAGCTTCTTTTTTGTTTGTTTGTTTTTGTTTGTTTTGGGGAACTTCTCCTTTCAGTCTCCTCTTCAGGAGCTGAAATGCTGCTCAGCTGGGTTAAGCCTCAATTTGCTGATTGACTTTTGACTAATGGTATTTCAAAAACATTCCGCTTTCCCCCTGATGAAGCCCTGGGTTGTATCGGTGTGTATTTTGGGTCGTTGTCTTGCTGTATGACGACGTTCCTCCCAAATAGTTTGGATGCATTTCTCAATTGTAAATCTCCAGAGAGAATGTTTCTCTCAACTCTAAATTCACTCTGCTGCTCCCATCATGAGTTCTATCATCAATAAAGATGAGTGAGACCGTTCCAGAAGCAGCCATGCAAGTCCAAGCCATGACACTACCTCCACCGTGCTTTACTGATGAGGTCCTCTGTTTTGGATCATGAACAGATCCTTTCTTTCTCTACACTTTGGCCTTTCGATCACTATGGTAGAGGTTCATCCTGGTTCCAGAGCTTTTGAAGCTCATCTCTGTATTTCTTTGTGAATTCCAATCTGGCCTTCTGATTCTTATGGCTGATGAATGGTTTCTATCTGTGGTATGGCCTCTATCGTTCTGCTCTCAAAGTCTTTTTCGAATGTTGGATTGTGATCCCTTCAGCCCTGCCCTGTTGAGATTATTGGTAACGTCACTGACTGCTGTTTTTGGATTTTTCCTTCATTGCTCGCACATTTCTGTCAGCAACTGCTGTTGGTTTCCTACCAAATATGCCATTTATTTATTTATTTGTTTATTTATTTAATAATCCATGTGTCCTGTTTAGAAATATTCTGATTGGCTTGGGAAATATACCATACCGTATGCATATTACGCAACTTATACACGTTTCCGGCTCTTATTATAGGCCTTAAAGGGTTAGTGAAAAGGGAATGAAATGAAACCAGAATAAGGATATTATTACTTAAGCACATGAGATACTGTACATGCAATCCTCTGTAATATAAAAGACTGAGAATCTGAAGCTTGGGATTTGCCAGAGGTTTGTCTCCTGGCAGTGTAATGAATCCAATTAATCTGATTCTGAAGGCAAAATGGAAATGCGTAGCAGAGAAACAGAAAAAAAGAAAGTTTTATAAGTACAGTAGTGTTCATTGTCATGGTAACATGTATAACAGAATCATAAAATCATGCAGTGTTTCTGAAACACATGACGTGATGATGGTTAAGCAATAAGACAAACATAGCTAGGAGATTTTTTTTTTCTGTGTGTGAATATGAGCATCACACTGTGATGTCACCATGGACATGGGATGGATCTGGCCACCTGGGACAACTGGAATCACTTTTATCTGAAAATACCTGAACTCTTAACATTGCCTTCCTATTGGAGTTCAATTTCTAAATACAGATTCTCCCTGATCTTTTACAACACTGTATCCATCCATCCATCCATTATCTCTAGCCACTTATCCTGTGCAGGGTTGCAGGAAAGCTGGAGCCTATCCCAGCTGACTATGGGCAAGAGGTGGGGTACACCAGATCATCGCAGGGCTGACACAAAGACACAAACAACCATTTGCACTCACATTCACACCTATGGTCAATTTAGAGCCACCAATTAACCTAGCCTGCCTGTCTTTGGACTGTGGGGGAATCCAGAGCACCCGGAGGAAACCCACACAGACACGGGGAGAACATGCAAACTCCACAGAGAAAGGTCCTCGTCGGCCACTGGGCTCAAACCAAGGACCTTCTTGCTGTGAGGCAACAGTGCTAAACCATTACACCACCGTGCTGCCCCATGTGTAGCTTCAGAATTTGTTTATTTATTTATTTTTAATCTTTAATTACAGCTTTACAAGACAACCCAAGTAGACAGAGGTAGCATCCTGGTGGATCTGGCTGAAGAGGAATGAGCACTGGCAGAATCAACCTGGGGATGGGCCAACAACAGCATAGGGAAGAGTGGCAGTTAGCAGGGGTAGTACCAGGACACTGGTTCTACTGTCGAGCCCCCTGAAAATGTCATGGGCTTAAATCGATGAAACACTGAAGAAGGGGGGTGCCCATTTGATAACCTGCAGAAGCCACTCAACTCTTGCCCAGGTCCCAGTAGAGAGCAGTGCCCTGAGGGAGAGCAATGCCACTGGCTCACAGATGGTGTAGGGGTGAGTACCTGTCAAGGTGAGCCAGGTGTGATAAACTTATCGTCAAAAGTCAAAGTCCCTCTCACGCCAGAATCTGGTCTTCCCAGGCAGTCTCCTGTCCCAGTACTAACCAACTCTTTTAGGTGTGTGAAGGTGTATGTATGGGTGCAGTGCCGATGTCCGTTTCGATAGCTCTTGGCCTCTCGCCTATACAGCTAGGGTTACAGTGGGGGGCTAGTCCTCTGGTAACCGCGAGAGTTTGACTGCCCATTCACATCTGAATTGCAGCATGCCTTCGCAGACGGTAGTAGGTACCATCTTTATAATGGTCTTTGGTATGACCTGACCACAAGTAGAACTCCCGATCTCCTGGGTGAGAGGTGGACACGCTAACCACTAGGCCATCCATCCATCCATCCATTATCTGTAACCGCTTATCCTGTCCTACAGGGTCACAGGCAAGCTGGAGCCTATCCCAGCTGACTATCGGCGAGAAGCGGGGTACACCCTGGACAAGTCGCCAGGTCATCGCAGGGCTGACACATAGACACAGACAACCATTCACACTCATGTTCACACCTACAGTCAATTTAGAGCCACCAATTAGCCTAACCTGCATGCCTTTGAACTGTGGGGGAAACCAGAGCACCCAGAGGAAACCCACACAGACACAGGGAGAGCATGCAAACTCCACACAGAAAGGCCTTCGTCAACCACTGGGCTCGAACCCAGGACCTTCTTGCTGTGAGGCGACAGTGCTAACCACTACACCACCCTACCACTAGGCCAACTCATGGTAAAGCTATTGTATTTTGCATATATTATCAGAATCTGGAGTCTATCCTGGGAACACTGACTGCGATGTAGGAATACACCGTGGATGGGACACTAGTTCAATGCAGAGAATCAAACACAAGCCATGGCCTAACTGTTCGTGAAGCAGCTTTGGGACCAAAAGGGTCACCAGTTCGAGTTCCTGAGCCAGCAGGAATGGCTGAAGTGCCTTTGAGCAAGGCACCTAACCCCCAACTGCTCCTCAGGTGACTCTGGGTGTGTTGTATGTCACTTTGGATGAGAGTGTTTGCTAGAAGAGCGTCACAAAGCAGGAACTACAAGTCCCCCTACATCAACGGGACCCCAGTGGAAAAAGTGGACAGTTTTTGGCATCTGGGCATTCACATCACGCAAGAGCTGTCATGGTCCTGCCACATCAATGCCCTGGTTAAGAAGGCCCACCAGCGTCTGTTCCACCTAAGACATCTGAGAGACTTCCATCTACCACCAAGGGTGCTGAGGAACTTTTATTCCTGCATCATGGGGAAGCCACGGCCTAATGGTTAGAGAAGCAGCTTTGGGACCAAAAGGTCACTGGTCCAATTCCCTGGAGGAGGTTGTTGTCCTGGCACCAGTTCTCCAGGTTTCTGACCTTCTCCAGGTAGGCCTCCTCATTGTTATCTGAGATCAGGCCTACCACAACAGTGTCCTCAGCAAACTTGACAATACTGGTAGAGTCTGATGAGGCTACGTAGTCATATGTGTACAGAGAGTACACATACCCTGGGGGGGGGCTCCAGTGCTGATGGGGGGGATGTGTTTCCCCACCCTTACTGCCTGTGGTCTATTTTACAGTAGAACAGGTCCCAGGGTTCAAACAAAAAGAAGTTTGAGACCAATACTGAGAATCTTAAAAGGAAATCATACCATCAGATGTGCTGAATGCATTTATTCACTGTTGATAGATGAAATAAAAATCAGACAGATAATCTAAATCAAAACAGAATAAATACATGAAAAAGTGTGGGAAAAGAAAGTAGGACGCTAAATAGGTCAGCACCGCTTCTGTGTATGTGTGTAGAAAATGATGGAGCCTTCGTCTTTGTCTACTAAACGTATGTGGAAAAGTACAGTGAGAGAGAGAGAGAGAGAGAGAGAGAGAGAGAGAGAGAGAGAATGATACACAAGGTCAGAATGAAACAAACATCAGCGGCAGCATTCCCAAATGCACAAGCAGTGGAAGGTGCACACACTCACACACACACAGAGTAGGGATAAAAGAAAAAAAAACTAAGAAATGATCAGAAGTGAGTTTAATTACAAAACGATTCACTTTCACCCAATCTCTCTCCTCAGCAGCGGGAGTTAATCCAGGCTTACGTCGATTAACACGCTGATATTTGTGTTCACCGTTTCTCCAGCGGAGAGACTCTAAATGTCACGGAAGAAGCAGCTGATTTAAATTCACAGCTCTCCTCGCTCACACCGCAAAGATAATATCATCTTTTCCGTTCACAGCCGATAGAATCCAAATTACAACCGAAACGGCTTGGTCTTCCACACAGGCAATTACACGAGACGGCAACGGCTGAGGATCAGGATCTGGGAGTCTTCTTTATCATCATCATCATCATCAACAGTAGCAGCAGCCTCATCAAAAACTAGCACTGCGTCTTTGGAAAGAAAAAACTCACTTGTATGAGACGAGGTGAGGAACTGTTCCTGAGCTCCTGGTCACCATTTTATCCACCAACACATCAAGGTGTGAAAATCAGCGGGGTGTTTGTATCTGTACGACTCAACACCACTATTCACTTTTCAGTAAAATATAGCCTTTATTTTTATGATGATGATTTAAGATGGAATTAATTATAGATGGAATGATGTCACCTTCTTCCCCCTGATCCGGATGACAAGTGAGTTCTCAGAAACCTTGAGGATCAGACAATATAGCTTTCAACTATTTCTTTTTTTTTTTCAGAACCACTAAAAAAAAAAAAAAGATTTCACACAAAAATCATTACACTGCAAATAAAATAAATACAACGTATATTAAAAATCAATCTGAACAAAAAACTCCAATCAAGTCTCTTTTAGATATGAACATTTCCAGTTTCCAAAAAAAACCCACCTAAACCCATTTCTAATATTTCCCCATTTTATTTATTTATCTATTTATTTGTTTGTTTGTTTGTTTGTTTGTTTGTTTGTTTGTTTTTCAAACATGCACTACAATATCCACCTTTTTTTGCTGCCACCGGCCTGATATCACACCGCTCCCATGTATCGGAGCACCACCACATGCAGTGTCCTTTTCAGCATTTCATCCAGAAAAAAAAGTCAGAAGAATCCATGTTACATCTGTCACTTCAGACTCTCGGCTTCCTCTCCTCTTAGAAGTATCCACTTTCTTTTCTCCTCAATCACATTTTTACACTTTTACTGTCAACATTTCAATCCAGCACCATTCAGGGTTCTTCACTTCGTCCATCTGAAACCCTGAGAGGTTCTAAGAGGAACCCAAAGAACCCACTCACCACTTTTAATCACCTGCATTACCAACAGTGTCTGACAGACAGACAGACAGACAGACAGACAGACAGACAGACAGACAGATAGATAGATAGATAGATAGATAGATAGATAGATAGATAGATAGATAGATAGATAAGGCCTCTCGATGGATCTCCAGTGGGGTTTTGTGTAGTTATGAGCTCTGAGCTGCTTACAAGGTGGAAAACATGATGACAGAAGCACACTGTTCTACAGAGAATCTTCGTGTGTTGCTCCACAGGGGCAGTCTCACAAATCTTCTGTTTATAAAAGCACACCTATTTGTGCACTTTTAGTTTTGACCTCACTCACTCACTCACTCACTCACTCACTCACTCACTCACTCTCTGTCACTTAGTCACTCACTCATTCACTCTCTCACTCAGTCACTCGCTCACTGACTCACTCACTGACTCAGTTGCTCACTCACTCATTCACTCACTCAGTCACTCACTCACTCGGTCACTCAGTCACTCTCTCACTCAGTCACTCTCTCACTCCGTCACTCACTCACTCTGTCACTCGCTCACTGACTCAGTTGCTCACTCACTCATTCACTCACTCAGTCACTCACTCACTCAGTCACTCTCTCACTCAGTCACTCTCTCACTCAGTCACTCTCTCACTCAGTCACTCGCTCACTGACTCAGTTGCTCACTCACTCATTCACTCACTCAGTCACTCACTCACTCGGTCACTCATTCACTCTCTCACTCAGTCACTCTCTCACTCTGTCACTCGCTCACTGACTCACTCACTGACTCAGTTGCTCACTCACTCATTCACTCACTCAGTCACTCACTCAGTCACTCACTCACTCGGTCACTCATTCACTCTCTCACTCAGTCACTCTCTCACTCCGTCACTCACTCCGTCACTCAATGTCACTTACTCTTATGTATATATATATATATATATATATATATATATATATATATATATATATATATATATAATATAAATATATAATATATATATTAATATATTATATATATTGTACACTTATATTATAACACTGGGTATATTATGTTTTTGCTGTCTTGTCTTGCCTGCTGGCTGCACAAATAATTGCCCTTTGGGGACAATAAAGTTACCTTTGACCTTTTCATTCACTCACTCACTCATTCACTCACTCACTCAATCACTCAGTCACTCAGTCACTCACTTTGTCATTCACTCACTCGGTCACTCATTCACTCACTCATTCGCTCACTCGGTCGCTCACTCACTCACAGTCACTCATTCACTCACTCTCTCACTCACTCACTCACTCACTCACTCACTCACTCACTCAGCCACTCACTTTGTCATTCACTCACTGTCACTCACTCACTCACTCACTCACTCACTCACTCAGTTGCTCACTCACTCATTCACTCACTCAGTCACTCACTCACTCGGTCACTCAGTCACTCTCTCACTCAGTCACTCTCTCACTCAGTCACTCTCTCACTCAGTCACTCGCTCACTGACTCAGTTGCTCACTCACTCACTCACTCACTCACTCAATCACTTACTCATTCACTCACTCACTGTCATTCACTCACTGTCACTCACTCACTCACTCACTCACTCAATCACTTACTCATTCACTCACTCACTGTCATTCACTCACTCCCTCATTCACTCACTCACTCACTCACTCACTCACTCACTCACTCACTCAGTCATTCACTCCCTCCCTCATTCACTCACTCACTCAGTCATTCACTCCCTCATTCACTCACTCACTCAGTCATTCACTCACTCAGTCATTCACTCACTCTGTCACTCACTCACTCACTCACTCACTCACTCACTCACTCTGTCAGTCACTCACTCTGTCACTCACTCATTAAGCCACCCTCTCATCAGCCCATGTTATTTCAGTAACAGGGTCAGTGGTGACTCAGTGGTTAAAGGCCCTGGGCTCCTGATTAGAAGGCTGTGGGTTTCTGTGTAAAGCCCTGAACTCTCTGTGCTCTGTGTCACGGCCGACTCTGACTCACAGTAAATGTGACCAACAAAAGGCTTCTTTACATATTCACTTCATATTTACACATGTAAATAAAGGGATTTTAAATGTACATCATCACCCTCTCTCTCTCTCTCTCTCTCTCTCTCTCTCTCTCGCTCACACACACACCTAAACCTCCCGCTGAAGTAAACTTTCTGTCTCCCGGGTGTGTGGAGTGTGTGATTTATATTTTATCAGCATATTTGATGAACACACTTCCTCACTGCTTTTCTCCACCTATAGGACTCACTGATGCTTTAATCTCATCTCGAAACAGGTCTGATCTCAGCCTACACTCTTCCTGTCATTCACCCCATCCACACACTGTTCCAGTCACCTGAGAAACAGGAAGCAGTGAGGAAAATGGCTTTAATAAAAACCTGAGATTGAGAACAGAAATTATCTGATGTCTGTTAACATGGTATCTGTTACAGAGCCTCGGAAACTGAAAGCAGCTCATCGTCTACACCAAGCAAGAAGAACCTCACCTCCCTGGAGTACATCAATGTACAAGAATGCCACACTAAACCGGAACTTCATTACTTTTTTTTTTTAAGATAATGTTCTCCAGGGGCACTCATTCATTTTTTCACTCACACACACACACACACACACACACACACACACACACACATCTGTTACTGTGAATAGTTAAGTGAGCAGAAGATGAACTGATCACCAAAAGGTATAAGGGTAAAGACGAAACATTTCTTTTCAGCGTTTTATGCAGGATTTGTGTATTATTTTTGTTTTGTACAATTGGAGAATGAAAAAAGAAAAGGAACACCATGCAAAAGTTAGGGCACCCCAATACATTTGAGTTCTCAGGTAACTTTTACCAGGGTTCCAGACCTTAATTAGCTTATTGAGCTGTGGCTTGTTCAAATTCTTCGTTAGGAAAGGTCAGATGATGCAGATTTCAAAGCTGTATAAATTCTCTGACTCCTCAAACTTGTCCCTAAAATCAACAGCCATGGGCTCCTCTAAGCAACTCCCTCGCATTCTGAATAATAAAATAATTGATGCTCACAAAGCAGGAGAAGGCTACAAGAACGTAGCAAAGTGTTTTCAGGTAGCTGTTTCCTCAGATTGAAATGTTATTAAGAAATGGCAGTTAACAGAAACAGTGGAGATCAAGGTGAGGTCTGGAAGATGAAGAAAACGTTCTGAAAGAACTGCTCGTTGGATTGCTAGAAAGGCAAATAAAAAAAACCCTGTTTGACTGCAAAAGACCTTCAAAAAGATTTAGCAGACCCTGGAGTGCCGGTGCACTGTTCTACACCTGAACGTATGACCTTAATGGGAGAGTCATCAGAAGAAAACCTTTCCTGTGTCCGAGACACAAAATTCAGTGTCTGAAATTTGCAAATGAACATCTAAATAAGCCTGATGCATTTTGGAAACAAGTCCTGTGGACTGATGAAATCAAAATAGAACTTTTTGGCCACAATATGCAAAGATATGTTTGGAGAAAAAAGGGTGCCAAATTCCAGGAAAAGAACACCTCTCCAACTCTGAAGCATGGGTGTGGATCGATCATGCTTTGGGGTCGTGTCGCAGCCAGTGGCACAGGGCACATTTCATTGGTCGAGGGAAGCATGGATTCGAATAAATACCAGCAAACTCTGGAAGCAAACATCACACCATCTGTAAAAAAGTTGAAGTTAAAAAGAGGACGGGTCCTACAATAAGACGATGATCCAAAACACACCTCAAAATCTACAATGGAATACCTCAAGAGGCACAAGCTGAAGGTTTTGCCCGGGCCCTCACAGTCCCCTGACCTAAACATCATTGAAAATCTGTGGATAGATCTCAAAAGAGCAGTGTATGCAAGACAGCCCAAGAAACTTGTAGAACTGGAAGCCTTTTGCAAGGACTAATGTGTGAAAATCCCCCAGGTAAGAACTGAGAGATTATGAGCTGGCTACAAAAAGTGTTTACAAGCTGTGATACTTGCCAAAGGACGTGTTACTAAGTACTGACCATGTCAGGTGCCCAAACTTTTGCTTCAGGTCCTTTTCATTTTTTGGTATTTTACGCCTGTAAATGATGGAAATAAAAATGTAATCTTGCGGAAAATATTAAAGAAATGTGTCGTCTTTACCTTTATGCCTTTTGGTGATCAGTTCATCTTCTGCTCACTTAACTATTCACAGTAACAGACAGTTTCAGCAAGGGTGCCCAAACTTTTGCATGCCACTGTATATATATATATATATATATATATGACTACACGTTTGATACAAATGTTGTGACTGATAATTAAACAAACTAATTTGGCGCTTGTTAATTTGATGGGTTTTTAATGTTACTTATCTTCAAAATCTCCAAGCAAACGAACACAGATAGATAGATAGATAGATAGATAGATAGATAGATAGATAGATAGATAGATAGATAGATAGATAGATAGATAGATAAAATAAGATTGATCCTGTATCAAGCAGAGCTGTCCCTATCTCCCTGAGGCATACTAGCTCACCAACAAACAAACAAACAAAATGCAAACACAAAGAAATAAATAAGATTGCAATGACAATGTATCAAGCAGAAACATCCCGCTCTCCCTGAGAAATATTACCTCGATAATAAACAAACAAATAAATAAATATATTTATTTTTATTTATTAAATTGGATTCTTTTTTTCATGAAATAGAGATTGTTTAAAAGTATGAAGCTATATATTATACACCTATAGGCTCACTTTCTTTCTCTCCATCATCTGTGTGTGTGTGTGTGTGTGAATCCTGAGAGCATCTCCGGTTCTTACCACCACCCTGTGGAGATCCAGGCCACTGTAACATTTATGAACACTTCAACTAAAGTGCTTTCTTGCTTGCTACTGACAAATGCGAAGTAAATGAAACACACCGAGCGAAACTAAAAGATTTAAAAAACACGAGTGCATTTTAAAACACGATCTCATCGAATCATTTGGACCATAAAGACATCATGTTGTCTCCACAACAGCAGGATGAAGACATACACTGTGTATAAAGAGCAGTGCAGCGTGAGTCAGAAGGTAAACGACTGGATTAAAGATGATGAGACTGTAACACTGCCCTTTACTGTCCAGTCCAGTGAACTGCAGGAGCACGATGACCAAGAGCTACGGGTTTTAGAAACCCAGAACAGGATAAAAACTAAACACCAGAGGTGTCTCACACTGATGGCACCAGCTTTAAATAAAAATGAGTCAATCTTCTTTAATTACATGTGCACTATGCTATCTATGGGTTTCCCGCCTCTCTCTCTCTCTCTCACACACACCCCAAAATGAAATGCACTGGATACCATAACAGAACCTGATAACTCTCTCTCTGTCTCTCTCTCTCTCACATACACACACACACACACACACACACACACACACACACACAAACTTTTAGATATACTCAGGGGGTAAAAAAAAAAAACAAAAACCAAACCCGGCAACTAAACTGCAGCTTTTAGTCTACAAACATCCATCACCATGAATCTGGAGAACATGGGGAACGGAGAGCAGCTTTCAAACTTATTTATGGGGGGAAACGTTATGAGGACATTGTGGAGGAAAGCTGTTCCACCTTACAGGAGGTACTGTACGTTTATGTTTAACGCACTGCAGAATAATAATAATAATAATAATAATAATAATAAATAACAGAGATATGGCAAATAAAAAAACATATTGGATTTTTTTTGTAATTCTGAGAATGACTTTATTTATTTGTTTGTTTATTTGCTTTTTTCCCTTCTTTACACAGAGTTTTCTTTCAACCAGTAAAGTCTGAAAGTGTCCTGTGAGATAAATCAGCATCAGAAGGAAGAAAAAAAATAGCAGAAAATAGACAGATAGATAGATAGATAGATAGATAGATAGATAGATAGATAGATAGTAGAAGAAGAACAACCATGGTTGTTTCAGTTAGGAAGAAAACAACAACAACAACAACAACAATAATAATAATAATAATAATAATAATAATAATAATAAAATGAGGGAGAGAGAGAGAGAGAGAGAGAGAGAGAGAGAGAGAGAGAGAGAGAGAGAAATGGGCGCATGGACAGGTTGCCAGATTGTAGCAGATGTTTTCCTCTTAAATTCACCTTAAAACACAATCTAACTTTCATTATCTGAGCCGAATCCGATGCACGATAGGAGCCAGAGATCAGATCTCCTCTGTGCGCATGGACCGTGCGTTACACACGATAAAAACTCTAAATGTGCTCTGGATCACATCCATTCTTCTGGTTTATGTTCATAATGATGTGGAGAGGTGTGGAGAGGTGTGTTTATGGTGCGAAGAGAACAGAAGAGAATAGAAGAACTGATCATGGAGATGTAGTGGAGATAATGAGCTGATTTATCCCCCAGTCCACAGTCATGTAAAGAGAAACAGAAAGCACCCAGCATGAGACTGAACCGCACACAGCCCCGGTGCGTAAAGCCGCGCTCCGGACCGGCCAGCCCCCTGCGCTCACCTTGCTGTGAGTTGGTCCCTCGGAGAGGCGCCCAGCCGATCAGGAGCAGCAGGCAGCAGAGGGCACAGGGAGGAAACATGGCTCACTTCAGCACAGGAGCAAAACCACACACAGCAACTCCCATCAAAGGTCCGGAGATAAAGCTCCTCATAAATCCGCTCCCATGGCCGACAGCCGCGGCGCGTCCGCGCGTAAAACAGGCGCTTCACCTGGAGTGCGCTCTCTCTCTCTCTCTCTCTCAGCAGCACGTCACTCGCTCGCGCTGATGCCAAACTTCAGACTGGCTCAGTGTGTGTGTGTGTGAGAGAGAAGCGCTTTGGTCAGGATGGTGCTGCTGCTGTTAATGCTTCATGCCATTGCGCACACACTCTCTCTTTCTCACTGTGTGTGCGCGCGTAGTCCGACTTCTCTACGCAGCAACGCAACAATCCCGATAGGACACGCCCACCTGCTCGAGCAGATCCACCCATTACGCACAGGATTGGTCCAAAGTCAGGGTGCTTACGCTAAACCACGCCCTCAAGCCTTCTCATTGGTTCACAGTGCGCTCCGAGTGCACCTGTTTCACTGTGTACAAGATTACAGCTGGGAAAGTTTCAAAACATTACAGAGGGAGAGAGAGAGATAGAATGATTGACTGATTGAGGGATTCATAGATAGATAGATAGATAGATAGATAGATAGATAGATAGATAGATAGATGAATTCATAGATAGATAGATAGATAGATAGATAGATAGATAGATAGATAGATAGATAGATAGATAGATAGATAGATAGAGGGATTCATAGATAGATAGATAGATAGATAGATAGATAGATAGATAGATAGATAGATAGATAGATGAATTCATAGATAGATAGATAGATAGATAGATAGATAGATAGATAGATAGATAGATAGATAGATAGATAGATAGAGGGATTAAGTCATAGATAGACAGATTGATTGATTGATTGATTGATTGATTGATTGATTGATTGATTGATTCAAGGATTAAGTCATAGATAGACAGACAGACTGATTGATTGATTGATTGATTGATTGAGGGATTAATTCATAGATAGATAGAGCACAGTAGTATTTTATATGATTATTATTATGTTATTATTACATTAAGACTAGCTTTATTACTTTACTGTTGTCTGGTGTTTGTTTGTTTGTTTGTTTGTTTGTTTGTTTGTTTGTTTGTTTTAAACGGGCACCTGATGGAGTTTGGAGCCTGTCATTCTTTGTGTTAAAATGTTTCTGTGTTCGAGTAACTCGATGAGAACAAGTGAAGAAGCACAAGCCGAAAGTGGTGTTACATTCAGCCAACCAATCATTTTTGCTTTTCTTTATTATATTCTTCATGATCAGTTTGTAGTTTGACTCTCACTGTGATGTGTGATGGATTTATTCCAAAGTCAAATACACATCTGAAAAAGCAGCACTTCTTAAATGTTGCACTTATGAAATCAAATGCTAAACACTTTTCTCTGCTTTTTCACTTCAAGGGAAATAAAAGCACATCGGCGACAGAGGTGTGAGTGAGTCTGAGGTCACAGGACCACCAAAAAAAGTGTCTCAAGCAGGTGATTTGTTTTGTTCTCTCATGCAGAGTTGGATATGAAGCTTGTTGGATGAAGAAAGACCATGACGCTGATGAACACAGCAGTCTCCTGCATTCGGATAATCATTCATCTCTAGTAACTGTACTGTCCTGGTCAGGGTCACGGTGATTTACTAATATTATTTCAGGAAACAGAACCAACTACAGTATGTAAAGAAAAAAAAACATATTTTCTTCTGTGTATCAATATCTCAATATCTCGATAAAGTCTATCACATGTTTCATGATTTGTAATTATTTTAAATTAACATAACACACCTGATTCTGCTCATTAAACCTTCACCATCTTCTTCTGGTGAGAATCAGTGGCATTAAAGTGAAGTCGGTGAATGTAGGTTGGAAGCAAAAACAAACTCAGATTTTGTTAATTTTTTTATTTTTTTCTTTCTTATAAATGATTTCCATTTTCACAACTTCTACACTGATAGATAAATAAATACAGTATGGATACACTGCCAATCCAAAGGTTTTCCATTTCACAGGCAATTAAATATGAATAAAAATAAATAAAACAAGCGTTCCATGAAATCCTGAAATCTTTGGATTTCAAGAGCTCAGTTCTGAAATGGCTTCTGGGGGGGGAATCCTGCACATTTAAATTCAGCAAAATGTGATTTTTGTTGTTAATTGACAATGAGGAATCTGCGAGAAGATGCCAAGTTTGACGCTCATCGCTAAACAAGATATTTGTTATATCTAATTAGATATTTTAGAATATCTAATGTTAGATATTTGTGATATAGTGTTCAAGATACACCACACACCCTGCTGCATGATCTTGCTTAGCAACCAACTACACAGAAGACATGACAAACTCCAGCTAGTTCTTTCACGTCACTCGCTTCAAAATGAATAAACTATGAAGTAAAGACACACAGCCAAAGCACCCTGATCTACCATGTTTACTGACACTGACCTGACAAACTACTGCTGTTGAGTAAGACATGCCTCTATAACGCTAAGGGATGGAGGAAACTTTTTTGTGTCTAAGGAGACTTGAAATGAGAGATTTATTAACGATGATGTCATTTGTTGGGTGAAGAAGTTACTGTAAGACACTTTAACACTAGATTTGTCCAAAGGTGGAATACACCTGTATATTGTATTTACATTTCAGTTTAGCATCTGTGGTCATGGAGAGGAGGCAGGATGAGACGGTATTTAATGGGTGTGATCATAGCGAGTTAAATTATGTGTGCTTTGTTTGTCCTTTTAGATACAGAATGAACCAGAGTCCCAAAACATGATCATGATTTGATCTTGATCCTGATCTTGGTGAAGCTGAGGACTAGTCTGGACTGTTTGACTTCAATTTTACAAGAACGTGCACTAAAATGTGCTCCATGGAAAAAGAGAGAGATAAAAGGAAAACAAAGCTCCACAAAAATTCACCTGCCTCCTTCCTGACTCCACCTGCACACACAGACGATTTAAAAAAAATAATTGAAAACCTATCAAGAAAAATGTAGTGAGCCGTTAGCATGAATCTGAATTTGGAGACTGCAGTGAGGATGAGCACCCCGGCACCACGTCAGGAAAAGGTTTCAAAGCAAAGACTGAAAGAGTTGTAGAAAACAAAGTGCCTGCTTTGTTTCTCTCAGAAGCATGGACTCCATTTAATTTGAAAAAGCACAGTGAGGTTCATGTCACGAACATTAACAGGCTTTATTTAGCCAGATTAGCCTGTTGGTTATTTACTAATTCCATGGCATGGATTCCAGGAGCATGGGCCGACATACAGAAATTGTTTCAGCATTTATGTTTATGTTGGAGCTGAATATTTTACTCCTGATTCATTCATCAGCATGGAACAACACTCAGTCGCTGCTTTATTAGGAACACCCACACATCCACCTGCTGTCTGATGCAGTTCTCTAATCAGCCAATCCCTTGACAGCAGCACAATGCATCAAATCATGCAGATACAAATCAAGAACTTCAGTGAAAAGTAGACGGCCTTACGATTTCATAAAACCGGTGAAATTTAGTTCTCTCTGAAATTTGATCATTGTGATATACGTTTATTTGCGTTATATATATGTATGGAATAGAAGTACCCAAGTCCCAATGGGCCATACCACAGAAGGTGGCTGAGAACAACAGGGCCAAGGTTCTGTGGGACTTCAGCTTCCAGACTGACAAACAGATCCTGGCTAACCAACCGGACATAGTGGTGGTGGACAAAGAGCAGAAGAGGGTGGTGGTGATAGATGTGGCGATCCCAGCTGACGCCAACATCAGGAAGAAGGAACATGAGAAACTTGAGAAGTATCAAGGGTTGAAAGAGCAGCTGGAACGGATGTGGAAGGTCAAGGGCTGCGTGGTCCCCGTGGTAGTGGGGGCACTTGGGGCAGTAACCCCCAAACTGGGAGAGTGGCTCCAGCAAATCCCAGGAACAACATCTGAAGCCTCAGTCCAGAAGAGCGCAGTCCTAGGAACATCGAAGATACTGTGCAGAACCCTCAAACTCCCAGGCCTCTGGTAGAGGACCCAAGCTTGAGGATGACATGGATACCACCCCCCCGCCGGGGGTGAGAAGGAGATTTTTTTTTTTATAAACCCAGACCATGTAATTTGAGGTAATTCCTGAGCAAATAATGTGCATGAAATCGCTTGACTCGCTCAGTCAAGCAGACAGAGGAAGTCCATGCACATGCGCAGGTTTACCTTCTTCTTCTTCTGGGTTTTATGGCAGCTGGCATCCACAGTGTTGCATTACTGTCATCTACAGGTTTACCTTTGACCATGCACTGACAGTTTCATCATTCTGTCGCTAAACAAACAGCTGATCACACCGAGGTGCTTACTGACCGCCGATATTTATTAGTTTGGTCCTGCATTTCCTTTCCTTCTCAACATAACGTTTTTTTCTTCTCATTTCCCATTACTGTAGTTGGTCTTCCACGTTTCATTCATGTCCTCCATTTTTCTTTCCTGTTTCAAATTCGTATCCCACAATTCCTTGCACAAACAGGGAAAGCCCACCACGTGATGCATGATGTAGTATCTTGAATTGGATCTTAATGAAGCAGGAAAAAATAGCGCAGAATTGAGCCAGATGGACTGGTTTGAGTATTTCAGAAACTGCTGAACTCCTGGGGTTTTCACACACAACAGTCTCTAGAGTTTACACAGAATGGTGCGAAAAACAAACAAACAAAAAAGCACCAATGAGTGAGTGAGCGACAGTTCTGTAGGTGGAAACAAATGCCTTGTTGATAAGAGAGGTCAAAGGAAAATGGCCAGATTGGTTTGAGCTTTTTTGCCAGGAAGAATATAGGTACTCATATAATCACTCTTGACAACTATGGTGAGCAGAAAAGCATCTCAGTATGCAACAGCAGAAGAACACATTGGGTTCCACTCCTACAGCCAAGAACAGGAATCTTAGACTCAAGAACAAGTTCCTATTAAAGTGGCCGGTGTGTGTGTGTGTGTGTGTGTGTGTGTGTGTGTGTGTGTGTGTGTGTGTGTGTGTGTCCTTGGGATTTCATTTAAACACAAGGTTGTAGAGAGAGACAGGACTGGACCCGAAGTTTTCCAGTCACTAGATTTATACAGCAATGCTAGTTGAAATGAGTTTAGAAAGTGTGTGTGTGTGTGTGTGTGTGCGTGTGTGTGTCTCCAGACACACGCTGAGTCCAGGGTGAAGTCCTCTGAATGACACTGACATTCCCACTTTACACCTGCCCTGAAGGGTGCGAGCTTCCTGCAGGTACAATATGCTAAAACATCTGGTGTGTCTTTAACACACAAACACACACACACAAAAGAAGGAGAGGTTTGTCGTTGACTGTCACTTTGTATTAAGGACAGAATACCTGTTACATAAACATATTAACACTCTCAGTGTCACTGTGCAGAGGATTAGGCATAGGACATGTTAATAAGGAAAATAATAAACAAACAAATGAACAAACAAATAAATATTTACACCACTTTTTTATATTTTATTATTTTTTTCTAGTCGGAAACTGAACCTTTATTGCATCACAGCGTGTTCTGAAAATGTTTGTTGGAAATGGAAAGGAATCCAGTCTGACAAGTAGGTGTCTGTGTGTCTGTGTGTGTGTACTTTTGAAATATCACTGTAGTACTGATGGGTAACCAGTAGAGGGAGACATTGCCGTACTTTACATTTATTTGTTTGTTTCTAAAATCTGGTTCCAGTTAAGGAGGAATGAGTTTCTGAACATGTAAAACTGTTTGACTAATCAAATTGTTGTGATTGGTTTGTTTGTTGAACAGTGTAACCAAAACGTCCATCCATCAGCCGTAACCGCTTATCCTGTTCAGGGTCGTAGGCAAGCTGGAGCCTATCCCAGCTGACTATGGGCGAGAGGCAGGGTACACCCTGGACAAGTCACCAGATCATCGCAAAGCTGACACATAGTGACATACAACCATTCACACTCACACCTACAGTCAATTTAGAGTCACCAGTTAACCTAACCTGCATGTCTTTGGACTGTGGGGGAAACCGGAGCACCCGGAGGAAACCCACGCAGACACAGGGAGAACATGTAAACTCCACACAGAAAGGCCCTCGTCGGTCACTTGGCTCGAACCCAGAACCTTCTTGCTGTGAGGCGACAGTGCTAACCACTACACTACCATGCCACCCTGTAACTAAAACGTTTTTCAATATATTGTATTTTATACATGAAATAAATATAAAATATACAAACATTTATCCATGAGAGATTTCCGATTTTGGAATTATGTCTAATCTAATGTGCTTCTGATTTATTAAACAGCAACAATACGAATAAACGATGAATCAGCTTCAGCTGCATGCATACAAGCTCCGCCCACTTACCCCTTATTACACATCATATGCATCTGAAATGCACCAATTTAGCCTCATGTACATCATCGATCTCACTGTAATTTAATCAGGTGTTGTAATTACAGTATGTGCAAATAAAAGGAAGTTATTTCTCATACAGTAGTTATCCAAGGGGCGAGTAAAGGAGTATTTTGAGGAAAAAAGAGAGTTGCTGCAAATCAAGATGACAGAAAATGGAAATTAGAAATAACACAAAATCAACTATTAATACAGTTTCAGCAAAGGATCCAAGATGTCTGTCCTTTACTTCCGCCCTTGCTCGTTCCCAGCCACCAGCCAGCCCTCCACTATCATACAGTTTCTACTGACTGGAGAGGGTGAAGATGGACATGTGCCTCTTCTAAGACATGTAAAGCCATCTTTTCAAACTGCTGATGCCCCGTAACAGCTGAACACACTCAGAAAACACACTCAGAGGAAAGCGCTATCTACGTACCCTCTTCCACATACATGAGCTCACAGATACCCATGAGTGGCTAGTATTGCTGTGATTGACAGGGGAAAAAAATGCCGCTCCCACCTAATAATTTTGCTCCCTGGACTCCCAGCTTCGGCACTGTCAGGATTTGAACTTGCAACCTCCCAGTGACAAAACCAAACCAATAAACACCTATTTATTCAGGACAAATCATTGGACGTTGCGTTATTGAAAATATAAACTGCGATGTTAGAATAATCGCCAGATCGGTGGATATACAGTGCTGTGCAAAAGTCTTAGGCACATGAAAAGAAATGCTGTAGACTGAAAATGGCTTAAAAATAATGAAATGAAATGTTTCACTGTTAGAAAAATACTATAAACAGTAATCAGTAAGCCATAATAAATGAAACAAAGTCAATATTTGGTATGAGATGACCCTTTGCTTTAAAGTAAAAAAGTAGTCTCACATCCAGCGAGTGCAGTTTTATGCAGAAATGAGCTGTAGGTTTTACTGAGCATCTTGCAGAACCAGCCATAGCTCTTCTGGACACTTTGACTGTCACACTCGCATCTTCATTTTGCACCAAAACCCAGTAGCCTTCATTATGTTTTCTTTTTAATCTAAAAAGTGCTCTCTTATGCTGCTCAGATACGATTTTTTTTTCTGTAACATTTAATTTTGTGCTGGAAAAGATAACGAACGTATGGAACTCGAAAATGTTTTTGTAATGTTTTGACTTAATAATGTAGAAGTCATAAAACAGAAATCTATCACAAAGTTTGGATGAAAAAAAAGAAAAAAATAGGCTGCCAGGGATTTTTGCACAGTACGGTATGTATTATGATGAGAGAATACAGTCCAAACAAACCAATTAATTTGAGTAACAGAATTGTAATTTGTAAATATGGACAAAAAACAACAAACAAACAAAAAAAAAACAATATGAAACAGAACAACATGGCAACAAGACGGAATGAAAACATTTCTAGTTGGTAGTTAATCCAGCCTGCTTGAACTTTCACTTGAAACCATTCAGCAGCTGTATGTTTCTTTGCTAATAAATTTTTAAGAAATGCTTCCTCAGGCGGGCGGCATGGTGGTGTAGTGGTTAGCGCTGTCACCTCACAGCAAGAAGGTCCGGGTTTGAGCCCCATGGTCGGCGAGGGCCTTTCTGTGCGGAGTTTGCATGTTCTCCCCGTGTCCGTGTGGGTTTCCTCTGGGTGCTCCGGTTTCCCCCACAGTCCAAAGACATGCAGGTTAGGTTAACCGGTGACTCTAAATTGACCATAGGTGTGAATGTGAGTGTGAATGATTGTCTGTGTCTATGTGTCGGCCCTGTGATGACCTGGCGACTTGTCCAGGGTGTACCCCGCCTTTCGCCCGTAGTCAGCTGGGATAGGCTCCAGCTTGCCTGCGACCCTGTAGAACAGGATAAAGCGGCTACAGATAATGAGATGAGAGATGAGCTTCCTCAGGCAGCATCTTTAGCTGCAACTGAAGCAATGTGTACTCGGGCTGTACTCGAGTTGAGGGGGGATGGGGGGGATGCCATCCCCCCTGGAATAAAAAATGGTCAAAATCATCCCCTCTCTAAAACGGGCATCCCCCCTCCCTTCCCTTGAGCAATTTTATCAATAAATGTGGACATTACTTCTATTTAACATTGGAATTAGAAATGCCATTCCACATAGCTTTGCTGAAACTGAGCATACAATAAGCTACCGCGAAAGAGGGCACATGCAAGCGAAGCGTTTGAGGAGGTGACATTCAGTTGGGGTTCCGTTATTTTTTATTTCATTCAGCGTCAGTGACAGCAGCGGATTGCAGCATCATGGCCAAGCGGAGTGGACAGCAAGACCTAAGCAAGTTCGGATTTAAGATCGCAAGAAAAAAACATTTCAGGAGGTAAGTCAAGAGTTACGAATATCAGTCTCACTTTCTGTGAGCCCACTATCATGCTGTAAAGTTACTGATATGTAGCCTAATTTGTGGGCGGCGGATAACAACACAGCTATCATAATGAATGTTAGTTTGGAGTCTAGCCAGCTATCGATAGCTTACTCAGTTTCATGTTAGCTTTGATTTCTTGTATAAGGCCATTAATTTAATCAGCCTGGACGTTCGTTTGTTATTCTTCAGGCAACAAAAAGTGTTATTCAAGACAGGAAGGCTAAAATAAACGACACTAGCAGTTTTGAAGGCTTCATTGCCTCATTAGAGAGCCGGTTACAACATGTAAGGCTGATTTACAATTTACTGTTGCTTGTTTTAGCTGATTGGTTCCCTACCTACCTCTGTATTTAACTCAATGCTCCCAATGTTCAGCTTTGAATAAAAATTCTATTGACTTGATATGAAAAGATTCAGTTGTTCATTTACATTGCCTGCTGAGGTTTTAATAAATGATTTACCAAACGATTTAAAAGGAGCCTACCATGACTATGAAGTTACACTTCAAATTTGTCATCTGCATTTCACCCTAATATGGAGAATGTGGTAGGTACAGTGAGAGTAAAAAGTATTTGATCCCTTGCTAATTTTGTTGGTTTGCCCACTAATAAAGACGTGGTCATTCTATACTTTTAATGGTAAATGTATTCTAACATGGAGAGACAGAATATCAAAAAGAAAATCCAGAAAATAACTTTAAAGAATATATATTAATTGATTTGTATTTCATTGAGGGAAATAAGTATTTGATCCCCTAGTATGCATTAGGAGTTCTGGCTTTCACAGACCAGTTAGACACTCCCAATCAACTTGTTACCTGAATTGAAGACACCTGTTCTAACTAATCACCTGTATGAAAGACACCTGTTCACAGAATCAGACAATCAGACAGATTCCAAACTCTCCAACATGGGTAAGACCAAATAACTCTCTCAGGACCTCAGAGACAGGATTGTTGACCTGCACAAATCTGGAATGGGCTACAAAAACATTAGCAAGATGCTGGGTATTAAAGTAACAACCACTGGTGCAATTGTGAGAAAATTTAAGAAGTATAACATGACCATCAATAGACCTCGGTCTGGTGCTCTACAGAAGATTTCACCTTGTGGGGTGGCAATGATCATGAGAACTGTGAGAAATTGGCCTGCAACCACACAGTGGGAGTTAGTGAATGATCTCAAAGCAGCTGGGACCACAGTCACCAGGAAAACAATTGGCAACACTTTGCGCCGCAATGGATTAAAATCCTGCAGTGCCCGAAAGATACCCCTGCTTAAGAAGGCACATGTGGAGGCCCACCTAAAGTATGCCAATGATCACCTCAAAGATGTACAAAGTGATTGGGAGAAGGTTCTCTGGTCAGACAAGACCAAAATTGAACTATTTGGCCTAAACTCTACTCGTCATGTGTGGAGGAAGAAAAATGCTGCCTATGACCCCAGGAACACTGTGCCCACCGTCAAGCATGGAGGTGGAAGCATTATGTTTTGGGGGTGTTTCTCTGCCAAGGGCACAGGGCTACTTCACCGCATCAGTGGGAAGATGGATGGAGCCATGTACCGTGCAGTCCTGAGGGACAACCTCCTCCCCTCTGCCAGGAAGTTGAAAATGGGCCGTGGTTGGGTCTTCCAACATGACAACGACCCGAAGCATACAGCAAAGGCAACAAAGGAGTGGCTCAAGAAGAACCACATTAAGGTCATGGAGTGGCCCAGCCAGTCTCCGGACCTCAATCCAATCGAAAATCTATGGAGGGAGCTGAAGGTCCGAGTTGCCAAGCGACAGCCCACTAACCTTAATGATTTAGAGAGGATCTGCAAAGAAGAGTGGGCCAAAATTCCCCCTGATATGTGTGCTAACCTTGTGGTTAACTACAACAAACGTCTGTCCGCTGTGCTTGCAAACAAAGGCTTTGCCACCAAGTATTAAATGCTTTTGGCTAGAGGGATCAAATACTTATTTCCCTCAATGAAATACAAATCAATTAAAATATATTCTTTAAAGTTATTTTCTGGATTTTCGTTTTGATATTCTGTCTCTCCATGTTAGAATACATCTACCATTAAAAGTATAGAATGATCATGTCTTTATTAGTGGGCAAACCAACAAAATCAGCAAGGGATCAAATACTTTTTACTCTCACTGTATGTCAGCCAGGAGACTGACTAAATATGACGCATGACATCCACACTGTGCATGTTTTACAGTAAAATCCCAGTGTATTATGTTTTTTACAACAATAAAAAAGGTACACAGTGTTTACTACACACTTTATCAGCACAAAATACTGTATGTCTGGTAAATGAACAAGGTCCACAGACCTACGTTGTGTGCAAACCCTCCTAAAAGCAAACCAATTTCCCACCGACGGACCGACCGATGGGTTGACACGCGACTAAAAATTTCACCATCCCCCCTGGTTTGATTTTACAACTCGACCACTGTACTCGGGCATTATGAAGGTGAACTGAGCAAGTTGACTAAAGCCCCCTGACACTGGGCGTGCACTTAATCTAGTACATAACACCATGATGTAAATGGACTGCAGATGTAAATTAGCCTAAGGCTAACTCTGGTGCAATGCATCAAATGGCAACATTTATGTTTTTAATTGCACATGGTCCCTTTCAAATAAAATGAAATGAAAATGATTTGTCTAATGGATGAGGCTTAACAGCTACTAATAAAGCACAGACCTGAGGACACGGGGACACACACACACACACACACACACAATAAACCAGTAATGAAGCGGCTTTATCAAACCAGGCAGGGCCACATTTTTACCCGTGTCCCTCTCCCACAATATCTTTCATCACACCCGCTGCATTCAGAACACAGTAGACTGACAGCAATGCATTCTAGGTACAGCGCTGCATGCTGGTCGACAAAGATGAGCATTCAGCAAAAACTGAACTAACATGAGTAAAAAAATATAATCAAACACACTACTGTATGTTACTCATCTCATCTCATTATCTCTAGCCGCTTTATCCTTCTACAGGGTGGCAGGCAAGCTGGAGCCTATCCCAGCTGACTACGGGCGAAAGGCGGGGTACACCCTGGACAAGTCGCCAGGTCATCACAGGGCTGACACATAGACACAGACAACCATTCACACTCACGGTCAATTTAGAGTCACCAGTTAACCTAACCTGCATGCCTTTGGACTGTGGGGGAAACCGGAGCACCCGGAGGAAACCCACGCGGACACGGGGAGAACATGCAAACTCCGCACAGAAAGGCCCTCGCCAGGCCCTTCTTGCTGTGAGGCGACAGCGCTAACCACTACACCACCTTGCCGCCCTTACTGTATGTTACTGAAATGTGTTAATCCATAAAATGAACAAAATTCACCTTGTTTTGTCTTTGAAAGATAAATGTTACAAGGTGGCCATTTTGTGCAACCACAGTCTCTTTTTCACTTCACCAGCATAGGTCCCGCCCACATAAAGTTTCAAAATGAAATTGTCCCACAAATCTACGAGTCATGCAGATGATAATAAAGTTCCATTGAAATGTGTTGGGTTGTTTATTTAAATGATATAATCAATAAAAATGAACTAAACATGAACAAGAAATATTACAAGGTAGTCATGGACAACTGGTGTCTCTTTTTAATCAGGCTGCTTAGGCCACACCCACCCCAAAACAGTTTCACACAGGAATTGTCCCATCAACTCGTTATGGGGGGCAGCACGGTGGTGTAGTGGTTAGCGCTGTCGCCTCACAGCAAGAAGGTCCAGGTTCGAGCCCTGTGGCCGGCAAGGGCCTTTCTGTGCAGAGTTTGCATGTTCTCCCCGTGTCTGCGTGGGTTTCCTCCGGGTGCTCCGGTTTCCCCCACAGTCCAAAGAGATGCAGGTTAGGTTAACTGGTGACTCTAAATTGACCGTAGGTGTGAATGTGAGTGTGAATGGTTGTCTGTGTCTATGTGTCAGCCCTGTGATGACCTGGCGACTTGTCCAGGGTGTACCCCGCCTTTCGCCCATAGTCAGCTGGGATAGGCTCCAGCTTGCCTGCGACCCTGTAGAACAGGATAAAGCGGCTAGAGATAATGAGATGAGATGAGATGAGATGAGATGAGAACTTGTTATGGCAAAATGAAGCTTTCTGCTTCTAAATGCATTGAAGAGAGGGGTTTGCTCGAAGAATTTTAACACATGCACGCTAGTGGCATCTAGTGGGCAAAATCATGAAGTGCAGCTCCCAGTGCATTCCAGTCTCAAAAAGTTTTTAATTTTTCCTTAACAATGTAAAATTAAACAAAGCTGTGTTTGATTTAATAAACAAAAAGCAATCCCTAATAAAGAAAAAAGCAATCTTGTGTAATATAGGATATTGCACGGTTGTATGAAGATATGAAATTGATCTTTCTGAAAATATTGCAGAACACAAGAAGAAGCCAAGCCAAGAAGCCTTTATTTGTCACAGGTATGCTTATGCACAGACCTAAGCACACAGTGAAATTTCTCCTCTGTATTTAACCCATCTGAAGCAATGAACACACATGCACAAACAAGTTATCCTACGTGCAGCTATGCTACAGCACCCAGAGAGCAGTTGGGGGTTAGGTGCCTTGCTCAAGGGCACTTCAGCCCAACCTCAGGCCATGGCTGTCCCACTGTTAACCTAACTGCATGTCTTTGGACTGTGGGGGAAATCGACGCAGACATGGGGAGAACATGCAAACTTCACACATAAAGGCCCCCATCAGCCACTGGGCTCGAACCCAGAACCTTCTTGCTGTGAGGCGACAGTGCTAAACACTACACGACCAGTAGAGTAATTATTAATATACACGAATCATTATATCATTAAACCATCATATAAAATCATCATAATCACTGTTTAAAAAGCTAAACCCTCCACAAACATTCTAATATTCCCAAACATGCTGATACAGCTGCTCACAAGAAGGCAGAAAGTATTCAGCAGGATGTTTAACATCTGTTGCCTGCTATAGTCTACCTCTCCACTGTGAGACTGAAGGATGGTCCTGAACATATCATGCTGGCTGTGGATCGAATGGAATATCTGATCAGTTTCTTCCTTCTGTCAGAATATGAGCAGGTACACTGTTGAAATTAGATCATGGCAGCTGTTTTTTTTTTATGTATATTTAATATGATATATAGTTATTTGTAATGATAATTTTAAAGAGTATTTAATATGGGAGGCATGGTGGTGTAGTGGTTAGTACTGTTGTCTCACAGCAAGAAGGTCCTTGCCTCGAACCCAGTGGCTGATGGGGGCCTCTGCGTGTGGAGTTTGCATGTTCTCCCCGTCTGTCTGGGTTTCCTCCAGGTGCTCCGGTTTCCCCCACAGTCCAAAGACATGCAGGTTAGGCTAATTGGTGGCTCAAAATTGATTGTGAATGGTTGTGTGTCAGCCCTGCGATGACCTGGTGACTTGTCCAGGGTGTACCCTGCCTCTTGCCCATAGTCAGCTGGGATAGGCTCTAGCTTGCCTGTGACCCTGTACAGGATAAGCGGCTATGGATGGATAGTATTTAATATATTTTATCATTTGTTTCTTATAGTGGTCAAGTCTGGGTGTGGAGAAAGGTGTTATATCAATTATTATTATTATTATTATTATCATCTCATCTCATCTCATTATCTCTAGCCGCTTTATCCTTCTACAGGGTCGCAGGCAAGCTGGAGCCTATCCCAGCTGACTACGGGCGAAAGGCGGGGTACACCCTGGACAAGTCGCCAGGTCATCACAGGGCTGACACATAGACACAGACAACCATTCACACTCACATTCACACCTACGGTCAATTTAGAGTCACCAGTTAACCTAACCTGCATGTCTTTGGACTGTGGGGGAAACCGGAGCACCCGGAGGAAACCCACGCGGACACGGGGAGAACATGCAAACTCCACACAGAAAGGCCCTCGCCGGACCCGGGGCTCGAACCCAGGACCTTCTTGCTGTGAGGCGACAGCGCTAACCACTACACCACCGTGCCGCCCCATTATTATCATCATCATTATTATTATTATTAGGGCGGCACGGTGGTGTGGTGGTTAGCGCTGTCGCCTCACAGCAAGAAGGTCCGGATTTGAGCCCCGTGGCCAATGAGGGCCTTTCTGTGTGGAGTTTGCATGTTCTCCCCGTGTCCACGTGGGTTTCCTCTGGGTGCTCCGGTTTCCCCCACAGTCCAAAGACATGCAGGTTAGGTTAAATGGTGACTCTAAATTGACCGTAGGTGTGAATGTGAGTATGAATGGTTGTCTGTGTCTATGTGTCAGCCCTGTGATGACCTGGCGACTTGTCCAGAGTGTACCCCGCCTTTCGCCCGTAGTCAGCTGGGATAGGCTCCAGCTTGCCTGCGACCCTGTAGAACAGGATAAAGCGGCTAGAGATAATGAGATGAGATGAGATGATCTGGGGTCTTGCATGGAACATGGAGTTTGTACGTTCTCCCTGTGCATCTGTGGGTTTCCTCTGGGTGCTCCGGCTTCCTCCCTCAGTCCAAAGACATGCAGATTCGGTTAACTGGCTCCTCTAAATCCCCATCAGTGTGAATGTGAGTGTGATGGTTGTTTGTCTCTGTGTAGTCCTGTGATAGTTTGGCCACCTGCCCAGGATGAACCCTGCTTCTCACCAAAAGTCAGCTGGGATTTGCTCCAGCTTCCTTGTAACTCTGATGGATAAGTGGTAGAGATAATGGATGGATGGATACCCTGATTACAAAACAAAACAACAACCCTAGAAGGGCACTCGTTAGAGTGTATACCTCCCTCAAGCCTCATATTAGAATATCCAGATGTTTGTTTTGTTTCATACATAACTCACAGCTGCAAATCCAAGTTTCAAAAACTTAAAATTCTAGCTTTATCTTTGACACTAAAGTTGACAGTGAAGACTCCTTCCAAAAATACTAAATAAATAAAAAAACTCATTTAAAACTAGAAAGGCACTCAGTCGAGCTCATACCTCTTCCAAGCCACATACTCAGATTTGCATCAAAATCTAATCAGTTGTTCCTTGGCCTGTGCGCCACCTTTCCTCCAAATTTCACCAAAATCCATTCATTACTTTTCGAGTTACTTTGGGAACAGACAAACAAACAGAGATGAAAATATAACCTCCTCCAACAAAATTAGTGGAGGTAAAATCCATTTGTTACCAGATCAGATCAATTTTTTTCTCTAATATCTGATCCATCATTTGTGCTCAGATCTATCCGATACTGAATCCTGGATATCAGATCCGTGCCATCTCTAATTAGAGCACTACAAAACCAAACATAACCACTTCAAATTGTCTTATTTATATCCATGATTGGTTGCCTAAATATTAAAAGTTTCACCATTCACTTATGTTAGTGGCTCATCCAGAGTAATTTTATGGAACTGGACCTTTATATGAATCCATATCAGCATCCTCTTGTTTATCACTTCACATCATCTACAATCACCCACAGCTTATTCGGAAAAAAAATTCCTACAAACCCATGTAGTCATTTGAGATGTCGCATTTATGGCTAAGATTTATCCAGAGAACTGTACACGCCATGTCTCTGTGCAGCTTGACGAATTAAAACATTTTAAACAGAGTCATTTTAAACTCATTATTTCTTAAACAATGGCTCCGTATCCAGGCCAGGCCAGTAATTCCCCTCTCACACTCTGATGGTCTGTGCTCAAATGTGATATTTAAGGCCTCTATCTTCTGGCTCATGCTCACTCATCCGTACGTGTAAATGGGCCAGCGAGTCTGGAGCTCCAGAGCTGCCTTGGAGAGCAGAAAGTCGCTGAGCAATGAACAGAATTTCCGCATTACATCCAGGTGATTACTCGAGCACCACCTCAGCACAGCACACTTATAAGAGGAATCAGTGAGTGTGTAATTGTTTCCCATTTGCTGAATGTTCGCTGGTGCGGGATTTCAGCAGTGATATGGAGATGTAGAGGATCTCAGGGGATGTCAGTGTACCATCCATGGTGTACATCTTGAAATCTTCAGATTATGGATCTCTTTCTTGAGTAAATATGCAGTGGGTAAAGGAAATGACATGGCAACAAATCTAAATATTGTGTAACACACAATCGTGATTTTGGATCTTTTACTGGTATGGCACAAAACCACAGGAAATAAATAGATACATAAATAGATAAATGAAAGTTAGATATGCGAGGAATAAATTACTCCATGTCATGCTGTTGTAGGAAAATAATCAATCTATAATAGCACATGTTTAATTTATCTTTTACCTCAGCAATTTTCCAGCAATTACTAATTTTCATTCATGAACAAATGCCATGCAGTGGTCTCAGAGTTTAGGGGAATTAAAGGGTACGAGGCAGAGAATAAGGTGAGAAAAATGGAAACCTGGGGTTATCTGAGTGTCAGTAAATCTGATGAAGACACACAAACTACAAACATGGACACTCAAAACTACAAGCCCCAAGATCCACAGCACCCTCTGTCACCAGAGTATTAATCACAGCTGACACTCATTTCCCTAATTAGCTCTTCCCCTACTGAAGCCACTCTCAAACACCACTCCAATGCAAAGTATCGTTCTGTTTAATCCAGTCCATACCAAGCTTTGCTATTCTCTATCTGCCTCTTGATTTTCTGACCTTTGCTAGCCCTATTTCATTTATGCTCTTTGTCTCATCTATTCTATGTTGTTTGCCAATCGCCTGACCCTTGCCTGCTTCCGGACCTTGTTTCTAGTCTATTGTTTTGGCATTGTTGACAGTCTGCTTCCCTGCTCTCCTCTGTATTTACATCCATAAGTGCCTGCATTCTGACAGGATACTTTGCCACCATGGATGTAGCGGAAGAGGCAAAGCAGACTGCTTTGAATGCTCAGGGATGCTTATTGGAAGAGCATCAACAGATGCTAGTGGATCTCACCACCGGTATGATGCAACTAGCAACTGTAGGCTCTCCTACCGTGCCCTGAGTCTCTTCCCAGCCCCACGCTACAACTTCCTGCACCTGAGAAGTTCGCCAGAGATGCTCTCAACTGTAAGGGTTTCTTGCTTCAATGCTCCATGTATTTTAGTACCATGCCGAACCTCTCCAATAAACACAAGATTGCCAAATTCCTTTCTTTCCTCACTGGCAAAGCACTACGGTGGGCAAGTGCAGTGTGGAACAAGAACCAAGAGCAAGCCACTTCTTATGAACAATTCCTCTCTATGTTTAAGAGAGGTTTTGACCATGAACCAGAGGGTATCAAAATCAATGAAAGTCTGCTTTCCATTTCACAAGGTCCCCGAAGCATGGCAGAATGTGCTCTTGACTTCAGAACACTAGCAGCAGCCAGTGGATGGAACAAACCTGCTTTGAAAGCCATCTTTTGAGAAGGTCTACATCCCACAATTCTTAGTGAACTAGCTTGCCAGGATGAACAACTCACGCTGGACTCTCTTATTGATTTAGCCATTCAACTCGATCATCGGTTGGCACACTGCCCCTCCATTCAGGAAAGCGCTAAGCCTATCACAACTTCTGAGGACCAACTGGAGATGGCTTTGTCACTTTGCGGACCACGCCACTCCACATCTAAGTGGGCATTCTGCATTCTGAACACATCTCGCTCTTTGTCACAAATACTGTAAGTCATGATCTTATTCTTGGCTATCCATGGTTGCAGCTTCATGATCCCTTGATTTCATGGCAGAACAAGGAAATTCTCCAACTTGTTTTCAGAATTGTGTCTCTCCTCCTCAAGTCAATCTTTCATCCACAACTGTGGAGAGTCCTCAACCTGACTCCCTTGATAGCATCCTGGAGTGTTACATGGACCTGCAGGAGGTCTTTAGCAAGGGAAAGGCATGCGGACTACCAGCACATCGGCCCTATGACTGCATTATTGACCTACTGCCAGGCATGTCACCACCACGGGGGTGTATCTACCCCCTGTCCCAGAAGGAACACACTGCCATGGAGGAGTACATCCAAGAGGCCCTTAAACAAGGATACATCTGCCTGTCCAAATCTCCCGCTTCTGCAGGCTTCTTTTTTTGTGGAGAAACGAGGCGGCAGACTCCAACCATGTATTGATTGGTTGATTGATTATAGATGCTTGAACCAGGTATCTGTAAAATACCCTTACTCTCTTCCACTAGTTCCTGCAGCACTAGAACAACTTAGATCAGCTACGATCTTTTCCAAGTTGGATCTCTGTAGTGCATATAACTTGATCAGGATCAAAAAGGGTGATGAATGGAAGACTGCCTTTAGCACGACCGCCAGCCATTTTGAGTCCCAGGTGATGTTGTATGTTCTTTCTTCAGTGCCTAGCATGTTCCAGTGCTTCATCAACAATGTGCTACGGGACATGGTAGGTAGATATGCCATTGCATACATTGATGACATCCTGATCTATTCCCCAGATGAAGAAAGTCACAAGAAACACGTCAGAACTGTTCTGAACTGCCTGCTAGAAAATCACCTCTATGCCAAAGCCGAGAAATGCGAGTTTCATCAGGTTTGAATCTCCTTCCTAGGATATATTATAAGCGCCGAAGGAGTTAGCATGGACTCTGCCAAGGTCTCCGTGGTTACATCCTGGCCCACACCTACTTCTGTAAGAGAGTTTCAGCATTTTTTGGGGTTCGCAAATGTCTATCATCAGTTCATCAGGGGCTTCAGCACTATACGGTAGCTAACCCCTTGACAACTTTGCTGAAGAAGGGACCCAAATGCCTCCAGTGGAACCCCAAGGCTGAAGAAGCATTTCAGCATCTCAAGCAGGCCTTCACATCTGCTCCAGTCCTCTCACATCCAGATCCCACCAAACCATTTACAGTAGAAGTGGATGCATCTGACACAGGAGTAGGCATGATTCTGTCTCAGCGGTTTGGTGAGAAGCAGAGACTACATCCCATAGCTTTCTTCTTGAAAAAAAAAACTTTCTTCTGCAGAGAGGAACTACGATGTCTGCAACAGGGAACTGCCTGCCATTAAGCTAGCTCTCGAAGAGTTGCGGTGTTGGCTCAAAGGGTCCACTCACCCTTTTATCATTCTCATGGACCACAAGAATCTGGAATACCTCAAGAAAGCCAAGAGGCTAAACCCTCGCCAGGCCAGGTGGGCACTGTTCTTCACGAGGTTCAACTTCATTATTTCATTCTGCCCCGGCTCCAAGAACACCAAGGCCAGTGCTCTATCTTGCAGTTTTGGTTCTATGCCCCAAAATTCTGTAAACCACCCCATTCTTCCAACTCAATGTTTCATACAATCCATCACCTAGGACCTGGACCGAGATATAAGGAACACTCAACCACAAATTCTTCCTAATAAACTCCCACCTAGTCTACTCTACATGCCCAAGAGATTTCGAGGTTGACTAATCACATGGGCCCATTCATCACCCACCACAGGTCATTCTGGCAGTCATCACACCCATCTAATGCTAAAGAATAAGCATCGGTGGGAAAACATACTGACCGAAATTAACCAGTTCATAGCTATTTGTTCTACGTGTGCTCAGGCTAAAGTTCCTAGAACCCCTCCTGCTAGTAAATTGTGCCCCCTCCCCATTCCTCAGAGACCCTGGTCCCTTATATCCATTGACTTCATCACAGACCTCCCTCTCTCAGAAGAGAACACTACCATTATGGTAACTGTTGACTGCTTCTCGAAGGCTCTTAAGCTCATCCCCTTACTGGGCATCCCAAATCAGCTCAGACAGCAGAACTCCTCTTCCAGTATGTGCTGAGGTACTATGGTATCCCAGGGCATATAGTCAGTGACCGGGGCTCACAATTCATTTCTCACTTCTGGACCTGCTTTATGGAGAGGTTAGGTGTCACAGTGAGTCTTGCATCAGGCTACCACCCACAATCCAATGGTCAGGTTGAGAGAGCCAACCAGGAAATTGGCTACTTCCTGAGAATCTTCTGTATGCACAATGAGGGGGACTGGGCATGCTTTCTCCCATGGGCCAAGCACAAAACTCCCTCAGATACTCCAACACAGTTAACACAGTTTCAGTGCATACTCGGCTATCAACCACCCCTGTTCCCCTGGGACAATGCATTAAGCCAAGTACAGGCTGTGGAGGATTGGTTCACATGCAGCCACACAATATTGGAGGAAAAACAATCAATGCTAAGTATCAAGAATATGTGGACACAGAGGAGAAAATCCAGACTTTTCCCCTGGTGACAGAGTATGGGTGGCCATTAGAAATCTTAGAGAGCCCAACACCTGCAGAAAGCTTCAGCCATGCTACATTGGGCCAGTCAATGTTTTACAGCGCTGTAGCAAGACTCTGATGTGGGTGGAGCACAGAAGCATGGCAGGTGGTTGTTTGCGACTTAATTATTTTATTGCTGCTTTTCAGCACACAACTCGGACCCTCTCTCTCACACACAGGCTAATACCAAGCCCTCGGCGCCGACCTCGTCTTCTCACTCTCCTTTTATAGGGTGCGGTCACTGGAGGAGACACACAAGCACATGTTAATTGACAACAGGTGTAGTGACATGACCACTCACCTTCCCTAACTCCGCCCTCCATTCACAGACTGACACTTGGCCATGCCCCCGCTGCCACATACCCCTACCGCCTGAGTCAGGCCGGGGAGCTGTCTGGCCTGAAGCTGACCCCCCCCCGACAGGAGAGGAAGTCCGTCACTGCCATCTGTGCCCCCTGTGGACCACCTCGAATTTAAATGGCTGGAGTGCAAGATATCAACGGGTGATCCGCGTGTTGGCATCCTTCATGTGGTGGAGCCACTGGAGGGGTGCATGGTCTGAACAGAGGGTGAAAGGGCGCCCCAGCAGGTAGTACCGGAGGGCGAGGACTGCCCACTTGATGGCTAGGCATTCTTTTTCAATAGTGCTGTACCTGCCTTCCCGCATCGACAACTTCTGGCTAATGTACAGCATGGGGCACTCCTCCCCCTCCACCTCCTGGGACAGAAAGGCCCCCAGCCCTCTGTCCGATGTGTCTGTCTGCAAAATAAAGGGGAGAGAAAAGTCAGGGAAGTGTAACAGTGGCCCCCACACAGTGCAGCCTTTACCTTCGAGAAAGCCTGTTGGCATTGCTCCGTTCACTGGACCGGATATGGTGCTCCATTTTAGTGAGATCAGTCAGCGAGCTGGTGACGTCCAAATAATTAGGTATGAACCTCCAATAGTAGCCAGCCAGCCCCAGGAACTGTCTCACCCCCTTTTTGGTCTTGGGCCTCGGGCAGGCTGCAATCGCTGCTGTCTTATTAATTTGGGGATGCACCTGCCCATGGCCCAAGTGTAAACCCAGATACCGTACTTCCACCAACCCAATCGCACATTTCTTTGGGTTGGCTGTGAGACTCGCCCGCCTCAGCGACTTTAGGATGGCCCTAAGGTGTTCAAGGTGCCGTGGACAGTCATTGCTGTAGATGATTATGTCATCCAGATACGCAGCTGTGTAGGTGGTGTGGGGGCGGAGGACCCTGTCCATTAAGCCGCTGGAATGTAGCGGGTGCCCCAAACAGCCCAAAAGGAAGTGTGACAAATTGGTGTAAGCCAAATGGTGTGGAAAAGGCTGTTTTCTCTCGGGACAGAGGAGTCAAGGGGATCTGCCAATATCCCTTCATTAAATCCAGTGTCGAATAAAAATGAGCAGTGTCTAATCGATCGACCAACTCCCCAATGCGAGGCATTGGGTACACATTGAATTTAGACACCGCGTTGACTTTCCTATAGTCCACACAGAACTGGACCGACCCATCAGTCTTGGGGACCAGGACCACTGGGCTGCTCCAGTCACTGTGGGACTCCTCGATTATGCCCATTTCGAGCATGGCTTCAATTTCATCCTGGACCACCTTTTTTGTGTTTGGGCAGATGGTAAGGGCGGCTGCGCACTACCACCCCCGGGGGCGTCTCAATGTGGTGTTCTATGAAGTGGGTGAGGCCGGGCAGGGGCAAAAACATGTCGGAAAATTCTTTCTGCAACTGGGCTACCTCCATGAGCTGGGTTGGGGAGAGGTGGTCTCCACAGGGGACCGGAGTGGTGGACGATGTCAATTTTCTTTTTTGAACCTCAGGCCCCATCTCCGCCTTCTCTGGAATTACTGACACCAATGCCACAGGGACCTCCTCATTCCAATGTTTTGATAGATTGAGGTGGTACACTTGCAATGCCCCACCCCGTCCGTTCACCTCACCTCATATTCGACGTCCCCAACTCGCCGTGTGACCTCGAAGGGTCCTTGCCACTTGGCAACCAATTTGGAGCTCGATGTGGGCAGTAATACGAGTACTTTGTCTCTTGGTATGAACTCCCTAAGGCGCGTGCCCTTGTCGTACAGTCGGGCTTGATGTTCTTGTGCCTGCCGCAAATTCTCTTGGGTTAAGTGCATGAGTGTGTGGAGTTTGGCGCGGAGGTCGAGAATGTATTGAATTTCGTTCTTACTAGGTGAAGGTTCCTCCTCCCAATTTTCACGTAGTACATCCAAAATGCCACGCTGCTTATGCTCATATAACAATTCGAATGGTGAAAAATCTGTGGAGGCTTGCAGGACCTCTCGTACTGCAAATAACAGGGGCTCGAGCCACTTATCCCAATTACCTGCATCTTTGCTTATGAACTTCCAAATTATATTTTTGAGAGTTTGATTGAACCGTTCTACTAAGCCATCCAATTGTGGGTGATAGATGCTGGTGTGGATAGGCTTAATCCCCAGTAACCCATACAGCTCGTGCAGTGTGCATGACATGAATGTGCTGCCTTGGTCTGTCAGGATTTCTTTTGGAATCCCAACCCGGGAGATAAAGCGGAAGAGTGCTTCCGCTATACTGCGTGCTGAGATATTGCGGAGAGGCACTGCTTCCGGATATAGCGTTGCATAGGCCGCCAGAACTACCGTAAAATAAAGCGATAGCCCCGTGCTGACCGATCTAATGGCCTGACGAGATCCATCCCAATTCTTTCAAACGGGGTCTCGATTAAAGGGAGAGGGCACAAAGGCGCTTTTGGAGTGGCCGCAGGATTTACTAATTGGCATTTGCGGCATGCCGCACACCACCGACGGACATCCTCGTGAATCCCTGGCCAATAGAACCAGGCCATTATTCGGGCTAGTGTCTTATCCTGCCCCAAGTGTCCGGCCATGGGATTAAAGTGAGCTGCTTGGAATATGAATTCCCGGCGGCTCTTTGGAATTAACAGCTGTGTTACTTTTTCACCAGTTTGAGTGTCCTGCATCACTCGGTATAGCCTATCCTTAATAATAGCAAAGTAGGGGAAGGCCAGCATTGCATTTGGCTGGAGAATTTGACCATCGATTACTCTCACTTGGTCAAATGCATCCCGCAGAGTCCCGTCTCGCAACTGCTCTAACGGGAAATCCCCAAGGGAATCTCTGAGAGAGGGAGGAGGGGCGGGGTGTTCCTCATTCCACGTATACAACACACGGGCTGTATACAATAATGGGATAGTGATCAATACTAATTTATAATTTAATATTTAGCTGACCAGCATTTATACATGGACCCATTCATAGACGTATTAAGGGGTGGATACTGGAACCCAGTAAGGCCAGGGGTCCGGGGGACTACCAGAGTCCCCCGGAAATGCTGCAGTTTTTAAATGCATTTTGAGCTGTCGGAGACATGTTGTAAATGAAATTTCTGAAAGAAAATTATCATTATCAAAATGTTTTAAAAGTAGGAACTTTCAAAACCATTTTATTAGTCACTGAAAATTATTTTGTCAGGGTTGCAGGTATATGTGTAGAACATAATTACAACTGATATATGGTAATATTTATGAAAGTTGCATTGTCATATAATGCACTACCACATGACAAAATACAGTGTAGTACACTGACCACAAAACACCTCATATCAATAAATTATTACTATTGTAGCAACTGAAATCTGAGCTCACTGGGGAATTTTAAGCAGACTGTCACAGGACAGAAAAGTCTAAAATGTTATCTTTCCCTCCAAACTTCAGCCTGTCCAGATGGCGGGCCAAAGACCTGGAACAATGCAGCTGGGGGTCCGCTGTGTGTGTGTGTGTGGGGGGGGCAAGGATATTCCAGTTAGTTACAACTTACTGTTACTCATATATAGGTACTGTAATAACACTCATGAAACATTATGTCAACAAAGTATAAAAATAGTCAATGTTTATAATAAGTCGATAAGAAATTTAATAATTACTGTAACAATATAACTATTCTTACATAATGGAGTTAAAATTGAGTACGAGATTCCAAGTAACTTTGGAACAAAATGACTTTTACAATGACTCCAAACTAGACACGGTCATATCTGGCATTCAGACTAAAATCTGCTGGACTAGAACTTAGAAAATAGAAGAAAACACCGCGAAAGAGAAACCAATTGAAACCGAAAGAGTGAAAGTGATTATCAAGCTGTTACCATGGGAACAGTCTTTTATGAACGTGCAAGTGCGCGCTCAGTGCTCTGACGCCGGTGTGACTGAGTAAGAGGACAAGTTGAATGTTTCATCTAATTTAGGTAATTTTAAAAAATATAATATTATTTGGCAGTGGGCACATAGGAAAGTATAAAGAGTAAAGTTTCTGTCAATATGTTTATTATGCTTCTATGATAAAAACTCGTGAAAATATTTATCTAAATACATGACCTACTCATTCTAAACCTGCTGAGCTTCACTGGAGAAGTTCTCGAACCCAGAGGGTTAAAATATGATGGGGGGGAACCCAAAACACTTTGTCAGAGTCCAAAACCTGTAATAGTCTATTTTCTTTTACCGTTAGTGATATACCTACCCAGCTGATAACGTTGTGTGATGTCATGCCAGAATGCACTCCTACTCACTGATGAGAAGCAATTTGTCATCGAGAGCATCCACGATCGGCCAATCACAGGCCATGTTACGACATAGTGTATTTGCCCAGTGTAACTTTTGGAAGAAAATTAGAAGTAGATTAGACCCGTATCTTTACCATTTTTCATGGATCATCTTGTCCGATGCTTTTGAAATACAAATACGAAAATTCTTGGTCAGTATCCGTCGTTCCAGCCTTATTTCCTACACTGTTATTATATCAATGGATGAAGTTCCCATGCCCCGTTAAAATCCAACAGGACTCGCCCAGCTCGCTTTTCACTGCATTCGTGTCACGAGCGAAAAAAACCCCTATCGAACCGACTATTAAATATAAATTTATACCATAAACTCTTCAGCTCAGTCCCACGTAACAATTTATTTTATTTATTTTTAAAAATCTTATTAATTAAATAAAAATTGCAGGCATATCTTGGGATCTGCAATACTAAAACTTTTTTTTTTTTGGACGTGGGGGGCACGCGCCAGGTGCGCACCCCCTTAAATCCGCACCAGGTATTTCACTCAGTAATCATAGTGATGGCTAAAATTAGACTTACCTATGATGAAAGCCAGGCATTTATTGGCCCTTTTCCACTACCCTTTTTCAGCTCACTTCAGCTCGCTTCAGCTCACTTCAGCCCGACACGGCTTGCGTTTCGACTACCTCAGAGCAGCATGACTCAGCTCGCTTCAGCCCTGTTTAGCACCCAAAACTCGCATGGTTTTGGAGTAAGGCTGAAGCGAGCCAAACCGAGCCGAGTGGGGCTAGGGGCATGAGGAGACACTCCCCTGTGCACTGATTGGTGAGGAGGAGTGTCCTCACATGCCCCGCGAGCACGCTGGGATCTGTAAACACCGTAAACCCGGAAGAATAATAATTACGAATTACGAGAATTTCTGAAGCCTTATGCGCCTCACCTCATCTATACTCTCTTGCCAGTATCTGTTGGCGTTGTCGGTGACAACAAGCCACAGCACCAAGACCAGCAACACTAACGACTCCATGTTTATTGTTTACTATCTGGGTCGTGAGACTACCGCTTAAAAGATCACTGATGTCACTGTTTGCGCCGCCTAACGACATCACGTGACGTCCACCCACTTTCGCTAACTCCACCCAATGTGTCCACCCACTTCCAGCCAGCACGGTTCAGCACAGTTGTAGTCGAAATGCAACTCCAACAGCCCCACTCAGCTCGACTCAGCCCAACTCAGCACGGCACGGCTCAGCCCAACTCAGCCGCGTTGGTAGTGGAAAAGCGGCATAACATGCTGCTCAGCTTCTTAGTCAGCATTTCTAGCCATGTGGTAGCACAGCTCAATCACAACACACAAAACACTGTCAACACCTTGTCAGCCAATCAGATTACATCTTAGTTACAGCACACAGCAGCATAATGGCTGCCTCTATTTCCTATGGATGTGTTAATATTTGGTCATTATTTAGTTGAATAAAACTTAGTTGCACATCGCACGCTGCTCAGTTTTGTACAAACAAAAATATTTTTTGTTACTCGGTGAAAAATAGGTGGCAGCAAATCCTACTACAGACAGCAATTTGCCACCACTGACCAGCTATTTTTTAGACCTCTGGGCATGTACATTTTATCCATTTATAGTTACTTTGACATTGTGGAGCATCAAGTTCAAACCAAGTTCTCACTTATGCCTCGGTCTCACATCACTGGAACCATGCCAGTAGACAATTTTGGGCCTTCCAGGGGTCAACCAGCATATATTTCCAGCCCTACCGTCCGAATAGATGACTTGCAACCACATGATCAAAATATGCTACGTCATGAGCATCCGCCATGATGGTGGATATACAAAATAACTACGATGGCAGCCACTGAAAGTGTGTCTGTCTGTAAACAATGCTGAATTTTCTCAGTATTACCACAATTTGAATGGTTGAATGAAGATTTGATACAAAGAGAAGATAGATATATGTGGTTTTGACCCATATTATTTAAAAAAGTCAGACTTTTCTGAAGATAAGATGCTTCTACCGACCATAGAGTATGAATACAGGTCATTTCGTCCAATGACCATTTTGTCCAAAGCACTATCAATTATTCTATATTTCAGGTATTTGTTCGAAAAAAGGAAGAATTCTCAATGGAATTTGACTGAAGCAAAACACATTTTTGTAAAGTAAATGAGTGCCATAGCACATATGCTTCGACACTAAAGAACATACTAAGAAGGGTAACCATGTCGGCCTGTGCCACTTGCTGACCCTGGGATGAGTTCACTTCCTTGTCATTGCAGGCTGCTTGCTTGCATGTCTATGTTTCCGGCTGGATCATATTAAATCTTTAGGCACAAAGCAGTGCTCTCGCGAGAGATTTGTTCGCAAATCCCAGGCCGAGGCGTGGTCCTACCAACCCGAGACTGTGCTCTTTCAAAGGGAGAGGCTTAGAGGGAGGTGCCTGTAAAATTTGGCTTCGCTGTGAACTCTGTTGGCTGAGTTATTAATTTTTAAAGCCGGATGGATCATATTAAATCTTTAGGCACGGAGCAGCGCTCTTGTGGGGCTTTCATTTGTGAACACCAGAATACCTGAAATATAAAATAATTGATAGTGCATATGAAAAAGGCTTTGGATGAAATGTCTTATCTATTGGACAAAATGGTCATTGGACGAAGTGTCCTGATCCTCTCCATACTACTGTAAGCCTCTGAGTTTCCTCGCCCTCTTTCCGAATCACAGACAGAATTAAAAAAAAATCGGAATGTGCCATGGTCACGAGTATTGTTGTGACCACAACCATATACAGCACAAAGATATGGCATAACTAAAAGAATGCTTAAAGCAGTGGAAAAACAAAGAGAGTTGCGCACGTGTGACTATATTTTGTATGGAATGTTGCTTAGCCCTGCAACTGTATATCCACCAACGTGGCCGACATCCGGGTTTCTATTTTGCTTTGACGTCATGTGCCAGTCATGGATCGTACTATGAATTTTTGAATCAAATCCACAAATGAGAAATGCTGCCCAAAATGTGAACAATACTATAGCTGTACCGTAGCCAAACACAGACATTCTTACCTTGTAGGGTTAAACTGTTAGTCATTTCTGTCAGATCTGATGAGATTACAAGAGCAGTGTTTTGAATAAAGAGCTTCTCAGAGCCTGTCAGTGTAAATAATTAGTGTTATAAGTCAGAGCTGGTGAGTTCAGAGTAATAACTCAGTTTTGCATTCAACCACAATCGTGCTGTTTTTTGGGAAAACACAGGCTGGAGTGTGTTGATGTCAGTTGAATTTCAAGATGGTTCCTCCTACACACACCGGAGACTTCAGTCAGATTACACTCTGATAGCTGGAAAGTGTGGGCAGGAACCTACAAGACATTTACACCACCCTCTGATTGACTACTACAGTGTGGTAAAGCACACACACACGAATATGTGCACAAACTTTTCTGGTTTTATTATTGTTAGCTACAGCATTGTATCTCATGTTCAGTGTAATATTTATAGAACGTTTCTACATCACATCTCCGATAAGAACTGTGTGTACAGTAATCGATGTACTTGACGATATGATCATGTATGATCGGATGTATGCAAGCGATCACAGCGTCAAAGATGCATTTCAGCACGTGAAATTGTCCATGTGAATTCAAGTACATGCATATATAAAAATAAATAAATAAATAATCAACGTCCAATTATTTTAAATAAACAAATAAATGGTGTGATTATATTATTTATAAAATGATGTGTGAATAAATATCAAAAATGAACATGTGAAAATCAATGAATCATCTTCTGTTACTGAAAATACCGTAAGCTGATCTGGTCTGAAGATAAACATCAAGAGTGTGAAGATTCAACTTTGAGTGACTCACCTTTCCTGAATTTCTCACAACTTGGTGGGAAAATGCGTAAAAAAACAAACAAACAAACAAAAAAACCCACACACATTTGCACAAAGTAGACAAATGAACACGTGAAAATCAACGAATCGTGAGAAAGAACAACACGTGGAAAAACAAACGCGTATGCCGTACACGTGAAAAATGGAGAGGATAGAAAAAATAGTCATGTGATCAAACCAATGTGGAAATAATCATGTGGAATATGAAGATGAGTGTGAGACAAGAAATGAATCACGGAGTAAACTGGCGTCTGGAGTAATAAAACTGTGAAAATCGATTAATCATGTGAGAAAATGACTCAGAAAATTTAACACAAAAATGTGGGGGATGAAAATGAGCATCATACATGTGACAAAAATGTGAGAAAATTGCCTTAAAATGAAACAATTAAAAATAAAACCATACCATACATGTGAAAAAATGAACATGTGAAAATAATCATGTTAAAATGAATACGGTATGAAAATAAAATGTCATGTTTTACATGTGAAACATAAATAAATATGAAGATAAATTAATTATATCAGGATATTACTTGTGGAAAAAAAAAATTCACTACTTGTGAATATGTGGAATTATTACCCTGAGTATTGTGTCTAAACTTCATGTGTAAATCCAACGCTAATTTACATATGAGGGTCATGTGACTCTTCTGTTCAGTGTTCAGTGCTCAAAAAAATCTCGAACCAATCTGGTTATTTTCCTCTGAACTCTCTTATCAACAAGGCATTTGTTTCCACCCACAGGACTGTCACTCACTCAACTCAGTGTTTTCTTTGTTTTCTGCACCATTCTGTGTAAACTCTGGAGACTGTTGTGAGTGAAAACCCCAGGAGATCAGCAGTTTGTGAAATACTCAAACCAGTCCATCTGGCTCAAACCAACACCCATGCCACAGTGAAAGAAAGTCACACTTTGAGATCACAATTTTTTTTCCCATTCTGATGTTTGAAATGAACATTATCTGAAGCTCTTGATTTGTATCTGCATGATGTTATGCACTGTGCTGCTGTCAAGGCTGATTAGAGAACCGCATAAATAAAACAGCAGTTGGATGGGTGTTCCTAATAAAGTGGCCAGTGAGTGTATTCTGTGCATGTTATAATGCATTCACAAGGCATTATACAATGTACATCACTGGAAAAAGTTAATGAAAAGGGATTGCAGTTTGCAGCACTGTTTATAATGCATTTATAAATTGTTAAAAGACCATATACTTTGTGATTTATATGAAGTAACACTTTATATAACCATTATCACTAGAAGTCCCAGCATTTTTCTGTCTACCTAGAAGACCCACATTTGGCCCGACCGCTTTTCCCTAATACACTAATCACTCATTTTGTTATGGTAATGAGGCTGTTAGTGGCAGTGTGTGGGGTGAGGGGGTCACACTTCACACACTTCACACTTCAGTGGTGAAGTCATGTTGGCTACTTCTGTGTGAATGTGAGAATGAGGAATACAAACACATTCTATTCTAAAATGTGAACATGTGAATGTCCCATGTGACCATAACGACTCATGTGACTGCAACCAGACAATTGTTTGATGGATAAATACCTCAGTGCACATGGACTATCGCTTCAGTTCCCTCAAGAATTTTGTGGTGAAAGAAGCTCCTCTCGGGTGGCACGGTGGTGTAGTGGTTAGCACCGTCGCCTCACAGCAAGAAGGTCCTGGGTTCGAGCCCCGGGGCCGGCGAGGGCCTTTCTGTGTGGAGTTTGCATGTTCTCCCCGTGTCCGCGTGGGTTTCCTCCGGGTGCTCCGGTTTCCCCCACAGTCCAAAGACATGCAGGTTAGGTTAACTGGTGACTCTAAATTGACCGTAGGTGTGAATGTGAGTGTGAATGGTTGTCTGTGTCTATGTGTCAGCCCTGTGATGACCTGGCGACTTGTCCAGGGTGTACCCCGCCTTTCGCCCGTAGTCAGCTGGGATGGGCTCCGGCTTGCCTGCGACCCTGTAGAAGGATAAAGCGATAGAGATAATGAGATGAGAAGAAGCTCCTCTCCAAGGAATGAAGATGCAGAGATTCAACATTCAACAGGCATTGGAAATGATCCTGGATGGAGCAAACAGCCACATTTCCATAACAAAATGAGTGTCCACAGGGGGGACTTGGGGCCAATTGGCCCTCTTGTGGGTTTTCTAGGTAAAAAGGCCAAATGGCCCCTCTCTGGGACTTCTAGTCTGTCTCATGTTTTTGTCAAATTTTTGTCTCTTTTTACCTGGACTATTTTTGCCGTTTGTTTTTGTCCTGTTTTTGCCACGCCCTTTTCCCTGGATTAAAGCACCTTTTTTATTGGATTACTGTCTGTGCTCTGCTTGTGGATCCTTATTTCACCACACCTCCACCACCCCTAACAGTACATTCTGGCCAACATGGATCCAGCGGAACTCACCCGTCAGAGAACGGCCATCCAACAGCAAGGGACTCTCCTCGGGACCCATCAACAAGACCTCCAGCAGATCACCCAGAACCTCACCACCCTGTCCAACTCACTCAATCTCCTCACCACGCAGATTCAGCGCCATCAAGCCGTGCCTACCCCTGCCCAGCCATCTCCTACTTCAGCTCCTCTCTGCGAACCCAGACTTCCAGCGCCTCAGCCCTATGATGGAGAACCAGGTATCTGCAGATCGTTCTGATCTCAATGCTCTTTGATCCTAGAGCTGCAACCTCTGGCCTTCCCCACAGAATGCTCCCGGGTAGCATATACTATCACACTCCTCACCGGCAAGGCCAGAGAGTGGGGAACAGCAGTCTGGGACACCGATGCACCCTTTTGTTCCTGTTTCAAGGATTTCTCTGAGGAGATGAGGCGAATTTTCGACCGCTCTCTATCAGGCTGGGAGGCGGCTAGAGAGCTCATGGAGCTGTGGCAGGGGTCCCGGTCTACCTCGGACTACGCCATCGAGTTCCGGACATTGGCGGCATTGTGCGGTTGGAACGAGAGCGCCCAGGTCGATGCATCCCTGTATGGCTTGTCCGACGCCATTAAGGATGAACTGGTATCATGGGAACTGCCGTCGGACCTTTCCAGTCTCATGGACCTCGCCAACCATATCAACACCCAGTTCCAGCAATGGAGGAGAGAGAAGACCCACCCCAGCTTCACCTCCTCTTCACCTCCTGCCTCGTCCGTCGAACCCATGCAGGTAGACCGGGTGTGGGTGTCAGTAGAGGAACGACAGTGCCGGCAGAGCACAGGGGCCTGTTTCTACTGCAGTCAGCGAGGACACATCTGCTGATCCTGCCCGCTAAAGGGAAGGAGACCACCAGTGACTCGAGGGGTCCTGGTGGGCAACACTTGGAACCAGCCCTCCGCTGATTGACCGTTACTCCCTGTCATCATCATCCACAACAACCAGCATCACCACCTCCAGGCCCTCGTTGACTCAGGGGCGGACAGGTACCTGATCTGCTCTGCCACCGCCAAGCGTTTTGGAATTCCGCTACTCGCCCTCAACATCCCTCTCACAGTCCTGACACTCAATGGCACTGGCTTGATCCACCTTACTACCCCACTCACTCTGAGGATTTCTGGCAACCACTCTGAAACCATCCAACTCCACGTCATGAACAACCCCCACATACCCATCATCCTAGGATTACCCTCGTTAATGCAGCACAACCCCCACCTAAACTAGGCCGATAATACCATCCAAGGCTGGAGCCATTCCTGCCTAGCTTCCTGCCTGAACTCCGCTCTGCCTCCCGCCAAACCACCGCAGCCTTCAGCCAGCTAGTTTCCCGACCTCTCTCACGTGCCTCTGGAATACCTCAACTTAAGACTTGTTTTCAGCAAGACCCAAGCAGTATCCCTCCCTCCTCACAGACCCTATGACTGTGGAATCGACCTCCTGCCCAGGATGGCACCACCCAAAGGGTGACTCTACTCTCTTTCTCCCATTGAATGGCAAGCCATGGAGAAGTACATCTCCGAGTCTCTGGCAGCTGGGATCATCCGCCCTTCCTCCTCCCCAGCAGGGGTGGGAATTTTCTTCATGGAAAAGAAGGACAAGTTGCTCTGCCCCTGCATTGACTATCAAGGTCTCAATGCCATCATGGTCAAGAACCACTACCCCCTACCGCTCATGACTATGGCCTTTGAACTACTCCAGGGAGCCAAGATATTTACCAAGTTGGACTTGCGCAATGCCTCCCATCTCATCAGGATCAGGGAGGGGGATGAGTGGAAGATGGCCTTTAACACCACCACTGGCCACTACGAGTACCTCGTGGTCCCTTTCGGCCAGACCAATGCGCCCGCAGTCTTCCAGGCATTCGTCAACAATGTCCTAAGGGACTTTCTTAACATCTTCATTTTTGTGTACCTGGATGACATTCTGATCTTCTCTCACTCCCTGGAGGAACATTGGGGCCATGTCCGGCAGGTCCTCCAGCGCCTGCTAGAAAACAAGCTGTTTGTCAAGGCGGAAAAGAGCAAATTCCACCAGAGCTCTGTCTCGTTTCTGGGGTTCATCATCTCCCCGGCTAGGATCCAGATGGCCCCCTCAAGCTTGAGGCAGTCGCAAACTGGCCTACCCCATCTTCGCGATGAGAGCTCCAGCGTTTTCTGGGATTCGCTAATTTCTACAGGCGCTTCATCCACGACTTCAGCACAGTGGCTGGACCTCTCACTCACTGCTTTGACCTTGATTAAGACCTCATTCAAGTGGGGGGAGAAAGCAGAGAAAGCCTTCTCCATGCTCAAGTGCAAGTTCACCACAGCACCCATTCTCACCATACCCGACCCGACCAAACAGTTCATCATGGAGGTCGACGCTTCCAAGTCCAGGGTCGGAGCCATTCTCTCCCAGAAGGCCAGCGATAACAAGCGATAACAAGGTCCACTGGGTATAGTGAAAATGGGTGCTGTGGTGAACTTGCACTTGAGCATGGAGCATGGACTCCTTCTTCCTTCTGCTGAACGTAATTACGACATCGGCGACGGAGAGTTGCTGGCCATCAAGCTAGCCTTGGAGGAGTGGAGGCACTGGCTCGAGGGGTCGGCTCTCCCCTTCCTAGTCTGGACCGACCATAAAAACCTGGAGTACCTCAAGTCTGCCAAACGTCTCAACTTCCGTCAAACCTATTGATCTCTCTTCTTCTCCCGGTTCAACTTCATGCTGTCCTACTGCCCAGGCTCCAAGAACAGCAAACCCGACTCCCTGTCCAGGATGTTCTCTTCCCACCAAGAGGAGTCCAAGCCACCCGAGACCATCCTTCCTCCATGCTGCCTGGTGGGAGCTGCCATTCTAGAGGTTGAGACGCTCATGTAGAAGGCCCTGGAGCAGGACCCCAGTGAAGGTAACTCAAACAACATACCACTTAACCATCTGTTTGTTCCCTGTTCTGTGCAAATCCAGGTACTGCAGTGGAGTCATGGCTCCAAGTTGGCTTGTCACCCAGGAGCTGCTCGAACCCTGGTGCTCATTCAACAGCGCTTCTGGTGGCCATCCATCAAGAAAAATGTTCAGGAGTTTGTGACAGCCTGCGACACATGTGCCCAGAACAAGACAGCCAATCGACCCCCTGCCGGCTTGCTAAGATCCCTCCTGATTCCTCATCGACCCTGGTCTCACATCGCCCTGGACTTCATCACAGGACTCCCCAACTCAGGTGGCAATACATTCATCCTCACTATCATTGACCGTTTTTCCAAAACCGTCCATTTCATTCCTCTGCCCAAGCTCCCCTCAGCCAAAGAGACTGCAGAACTACTCATCCACCACATTTTCCACCTACATGGTCTGCCTACCAACATAGTTTCTGACCGGGGTCCTCAGTTCACTGCACAGTTCTGGAGAGCCTTCTGCAAAATCATCGGGGCCACCTGTAGTCTCTCCTCAGGCTTCCACCCACAGACCAACGGCCAGGCAGAATGGGCTAACCAGGCTTTGGAGGTTGCACTCAGGTGCATGGCATCCAGGGATGCCAGTTCTTGGAGCAAGTACCTACCTTGGATTGAATATGCACATAACACTCTCCCTTCCTCTGCCACAGGTCTCTCTCCTTTCCAGTGCTCACTAGGGTACCAACCACCACTGTTCCCCAGCCAGGAGGAGGAGGTCGCCGTACCCTCAGCCCAAATCTTCATACGCCGCTGCAGGAGGACATGGGCAATGGCCCGGAAAAGACTCATTCACTCCGCCCCAGCATCCAAGAGGCAGGCCGACAAACACCGCTCTAAGGCGCCCACCTACTGGGTGAGGCAACTAGTCATGCTCTCCACATGCCACCTGCCACTCAGAACTGTCTCCCGCAAGCTGGCTTCCAGGTACCTAGGACCTTTCCTTATCAGCAAGGTAATCAATCCATGTTCCATCAGACTGGCTTTACCACTCACCATGCGACGTGTTCACCCCACCTTTCACATATCACAGCTTAAACCGCTGGTCTCCAGTTCTTTGCACCATTTGATGGTGGCTGTTGCTGCCTTTATGTGAAAGTGTCTCTGCTACTGTGTTGGACTAATGTTACTGCTTGACTGCCCCATTTTAGTTAATAGGCTACAGATAAAAAGTTTGTTCATTGCTCAGCAAGCCCCGCCCACTATCAGCAAGGCAAATAACATGAGAGAGGGTTAACACTAGCTAGTTCATCGCTCAGCAAGCAAGCCCCGCTATCAACAGAGCAATAAACATAGCGTGTCACTTCCTTCTCTGGGTGGAGTCTTGCCAAACAATGATTGAAGTTTGAGGTTGTCCCCATCGTCTCCTCGATAGTTCTTCTACATACAGTATGGAACACATAGCACTGCATTTTTTTCCCCACTGCATGAGAAGTCTGTATAAGCAAAGTGGGCAATCCTCGGGGCATTCTCTCCAGGCATTTTAGCACCATTAACATTAGTTTGTTAATGAACATGACATATGAATAGGTGAATGTGCATCCTCTTGCACAAAATTAGTATAAAAATTAATGTAGATATAAATATCTTATGCCAAATTATTATGGCATGTTCCACAAAAATAAAGAAAAAATCAGAGTCCTTGTCTCCAGTTTACGAGTCCGAATGCAGTTAACGCACGAGTCCAAGTCCAAAGAGGGAGGCTTTTTCAAAGGGGGAGGCTTAGAGGGAGGTGCCTGTAAAATTTGGCTTCACTGTGAGCTCCGTTTGCTGAGTTATTAATTTTTAAAGCCAGATGGATCATATTAAATCTTTAGATGCGGAGCAACACTCTTGTGGGACTTTCGTTCACGAACACCGGAATACCTGAAATAAAAAATAATTGATAGTACGTATGAAAAAGGCTTTGGATGAAATGTCTTATCTATTGGACTAAATGATCATTGGATGAAGTGTCCTGATCCCCTCGTCTCATCTCTGTACTAAGCCTCTGAGTTTCCTCGCCCTTTTTCCGAATCACAGATGGAATTCTAAAAAATCGGAACATGCCACGGTCGCGAGTGCTGTTGTGACCACAACCATATACAGCACAAAGATAATAGCATAGCTAAAAGAACTCTTAAAGCAGTGGAAAAAACAAAGAGAGTCACGCATGCGTGACTATGTTTTGTATGGAATGTCGCTTGACCCTGCATTTGTATATCCACCAACATGGCTGACATCTGGATTTCTATTTTACTTTGATGTCACTTGCAAGTCAAGGATATGTGAGAGCCAGGAAGCTACCTTGACCACTAGGAGGGCGTGGCTTCCATTCCCAGAACATTTGGTCATGTTAAAAATTGCCGTGGGTCAAGCTCCGTATGAATTCATCCATTGCAACTGTGAAAGCATCTGTGAGCATCCTTGAGGCATCCATGATGATTATGTCGGCTACCGAGGGTTACTGTACCATTCTGTCACAACCATCAAGCTCCAAATGTTCACAGAACAACATTCCGCAGAGAGTGAAAGTTTGCCAAGAGGGTGTGGCTTATTTCATCTTGTTGTGGCTATGCCATACTGCAGCCTTGACAACCGTACACACTACCGTAATTGCTGTAAGGCCATACGTCACTATACATCACTGCTACCATTGGTTTTACTGGCATCTTCCACTGCTACCATTGCAGCTACCATGGCTTCATTTGCATATTTACTCCACCCAAATTTATGTGACAGATCACCTCAAAATTTTGCCTGAATGGCCATGGTAGCCCCTGCCACAATTCTCACAGATCAACCGGCTATGTGTGACCTTAGCATTACATTATAGCAACTATAAATAGTCATTCACTCACCAGCCTCCAGAGGTGGACAGTAACATTTACTTGAGTACTGTACTTAAGTACTGTACACTTTTTGAGTATCTGTACTTTACTTGAGTAATATTTTTTTTGGAAACTTATGACTTTAACTTCACTACATTTGAAAGGCAAATATCGTACTTTTTACTCCACTACATTTCTGTCAGGGTCCTCATTACTTGTTACTATGAAGCAGCTTTGAAAGTGGATGTTTTTTCTTTTCTAAAATGTGATTTTTTTTTCACAAGTGACACTGAGACGGTCTATCAGTAATCACTAGGGTCACGTCCATAGACTGTATAAAATCAAGTTCAATGATTTTTCAGCAGCATTATTTGAACACAATCAATTGATGGCAGAATGGAAGGAAGTGGTTCTTCTGGGGAATGCATGCACTCATGGCTATAGCTAAAACCCATGTTTCAGTTTTCTGAAAGGATTAATTTTAAACGTTTGCCGAAAATGAACCACATCACGGCCTACAAAAACTCGCCATCCAACCTGTGGAAGCATATTGAGGTACTGTATGTAAATGTTTTATTCCAAGAAAAAGCTTGCAACGAAGTTGTCTGTGCTTTTAGAGCTAGCGATAATTTTGCAATCGCTATGCAGTCTGGTTAGTCAAAGGACTTTCTATGGATTTGCCTGCCAAGTTGCCATAGCGTTGTCTATGGCTAATGATAAGAAATAGCTAGTTAACTTGGACACTGTTAGTTAGCATGTAAAAATGGAGTTACACTAACATGAATAAAGTTAACTTAAAGTCCTTTCGGAAATATGTTTTAGCATAATCTTGCCAATTAAACAGAATGCAGAAATTTTTATTTTCTCGTAGCATTAACTACCCAATATAATTTAAAGTTTGAAGAGAGTTTGCAGGGCGGCATGGTGGTGTAGTGGTTAGCGCTGTCGCCTCACAGCAAGAAGGTCCAGGTTTGAGCCCCGTGGCTGGTGAGGGCCTTTCTGTGTGGAGTTTGCATGTTGTACACGTGGGTTTCCTCTGGGTGCTCCGGTTTCCCCCACAGTCCAAAGACATGCAGGTTAGGTTAACTGGTGACTCTAAATTGAGCGTAGGTGTGAATGTGAGTGTGAATGGTTGTCTGTGTCTATGTGTCAGCCCTGTGATGACCTGGCAACTTGTCCAGGGTGTACCCTGCCTTTCGCCCATAGTCAAAAATTTGACTGGACAACTTTCACTTGTATCAGAGTAACATTTGACCAGCGGGATCTGTACTTTGACTTAAATAATGAAGTTGGGTATTTTGTCCACCTCTGCCAGACTCTCTCTTTTTTTTTCTGTTGAAGTTAAACACACACATAACCACGATGATAAGTTCATCTTATTACTGAGAAACTGGAAAGTGTAAACTCCTGAAGATGTCGGAAAACTTGAAAGTTACATCATTAACTCTGACTCAGAGTACCAAGCTCTGAAACTGGAGACTCCTTTTGTAAATGTTAAATAAGCATCTCAATATCAAGGTTCACACAGTTCATAATTGTTGCTAGTTCGCCTTTTTAAAACAAAATGGTGGCATGTCTCTTCATTTTACATTACTTTCATGCCCTTTAGCAGACACTCTTATCCATAGTGACATACAACATGGGCCCCTTGCTCAAGGGCACTTCAGCCATTCATGCTGGTCCAGGTAATTGAATCAGCAACCTTTTGGTCCCAAAGCTGCTTTTCTAACCATTAGGCCATTCTGCTGAAACAGTGAAAACAGTACGTTAAAAATAAATAAATAATACTGTTTATTTTTCAAAAATCCAGACAAAGCCTATATCATGAAATGTAATATCCTATAGTTCTGTCCTTATTTTAGTGAATTATACGTGCTTGGTTTTGAACAGTGAAGCTATTACATTCAATTCTGGACAGTGTAGTAATCGGTTAGCTTGCTAACTAGCTAGCAGGATAAAGGAATGTAATGTTATGTCACATGTACAGATGAAGCGGTTGGGGACATTATGTCTTGTTTTAACAGAGCACAGTTGAATCTACATATTTTTTTAATACATATAAAAATGAGCTTTACCTGCTCATCTTAGGTACTTAAAAAGAAACCGGCTCTTAAAAAAATGTGTACACAGCTGTCAGTAACAGAAATGAAAACAGGAAGTGGAGTTATTTCAGGCCTCTGGGAAGCAGATTTTAAAATTACTGATAAAACTCCAGGTGACATGATGCATTAATAGTCAGCATGAGGAACATGTGGAGCAAAAGCAGACGTGAAGGCCATCTCCTGCCCTTGTGAAGGGGATGTAAATTGGACAGCTTGCATTGCAGATTAGCACATAGTCGATAGTTCAGTAAGGTCCTGATATGTCGAGTTGAGTTTGGATAAGGTGAAGAGCAATATTGCGGGAATAATTAATCGAGAACTGCATGCCAAGGGTTCTCTGTTCTGGTCGGGCTGAACTCGTGCCATGCACAGCTTGAAAATTTCCCGACTTATACCTGATCCAGTTCATTATGAAGACCTTCATAACCTGGAGCAACTGCTTCATGGAAATCAAGACAGAAGAGGAAGTCAAAGGCATGAGTATTTCTTATAGAATGCTGACATCTAGTGGACAAATGAAGTGTTAAGACAATGGTTCATATCTCGGATGTTTAACAAAATGCTTATGCTTCAGTAAAAAGTGATTGATGCCAGAAAAGGGTGCCAAGAAGAAAAGAAACACCTTGGTTCTTGGTTCTTATGGCATTTCAGCATGGCATGAAAATCCTATAGGATTCCTTTAAAATTCCTATACTTTCCTTTAAAAATCTCATCTCATTATCTCTAGCTGCTTTATCCTTCTACAGGGTCGCAGGCAAGCTGGAGCCTATCCCAGCTGACTACGGGCGAAAGGCAGGGTACACCCTGGACAAGTCGCCAGGTCATCACAGGGCTGACACATAGACACAGACAACCATTTACACTCACGGTCAATTTAGAGTCACCAGTTAACCTAACCTGCATGTCTTTGGACTGTGGGGGAAACCGGAGCACCCGGAGGAAACCCACGCGGACACGGGGAGAACATGTAAACTCCACACAGAAAGGCCCTCGCCGGCCCTGGGGCTCGAACCCAGGACCTTCTTGCTGTGAGGCGACAGCGCTAACCACTACACCACCGTGCCGCCCTCCTTTAAAAATAAATAAATAAAATACTTTCCTTTTATTGGGGTGGCATGGTGGTGTAGTGGTTAGCGCTGTAACCTCACAGTAAGAAAGTCCAGGTTCGAGCCCCATGTCCAGCGAGGGCCTTTCTGTGCGGAGTTTGCATGTTGTCCATGTGGGTTTCCTCTGGGTGCTCCGGTTTCCCCCACAGTCCAAAGACATGCAGGTTAGGTTAACTGGTGACTCTAAATTGACCGTAGGTGTGAATGGTTGTCTGTGTCTATGTGTCAGCCCTGTGATGACCTGGCAACTTGTCCAGGGTGTACCCTGCCTTTCGCCCGTAGTCAGCTGGGATAGGCTCCAGCTTGCCTGTGACCCTGTAGAACAGGATAAAGTGGCTAGAGATAATGAGATGAGACTTTCCTTTTATTGTAGTTTTCTTTAATTGTTGATACTGCATCCTCTTTCAATATGGCCCAACGCTCCTCAACAGATCAAAGGTTTCATACGAGTCTTCAGTAAAATGTGCAGAGCAGAGGAGAGACCACTTCGCAGGCACCCAGTGTGCCTGTGAACTTGCAAAATGCATCCAAATCTTTGCAGTTTGAACATTCTTGGGCCAGGAATGCAATATAAATCCATCTTCTGTCCTGTTGCTGCACCCACCAGCAACACATCTATGTGGCATGGCGATAAATTAGCTCAAAATGGAAGCTCGAAGTTGCAGTCAGGTCTGTGTTTTAGTATAGCGGAAATAGCGATGAGACCAATAGCCTTCCTGCGGTGAATTCACTCAGACCGCTACCTATATGAATCATTTTAATCATAAAAATGACTATATTAGATTCATTGTTAACACTTAAAACTATTCCTATGCCATTCTTGAGGTCTCAAGGCATTTATAAACAAAAAGTGAGGCCATGGTTCTGCGTATCTCCTTTAAGTTCCATTCTTATTTTGTTGTGTACATTACATACATGGCCCAGGTTTTTACTTTCTTTTTTTCCCTTTTTTTAAACTTTTAAAATTTATTTTATTTTAATTTTTATACTTTTATTGCACTCTATTTTTTTTTGTATTGTCTATTCCTGGCTCTTTCTATTTGTGACCTGCTGGAATATGTAAATTTACCCACCAAGGCATGAATAAAGTTCATCTTGAGCTTCGCTCTGATTGGCTAACATCTTTAAACAAGAACTCAATCATCCACACCCATGGAACTCCTTTGCTACAGTTTTTACATTGCTATTTCTATAATGACATTCAGATGTTGTGTACATATGAAAGAAATATTCCTAAAAAAAAAAAAAAAAAATATATATATATATATATATATATATATATATATATATATATATATATATATATATATATATATAGGTTGTGTACCTTGTTACATCACTAACATTGGGTAATCTTGCTTGCCAAGCTAACCTGAATTAGCAACTGCTAACTTTCTGAAGTGGTGAAAATGAACCATAATAAAGATCATGATTATGTAGGTGCTAAAGAAGGCAACTGGACTTGCTTGAAATTCTTGAAGATGTTTCACCTCTCATCCAAAAGGCTTCTTCAGTTCTGTCTGACGAGTGGGGAGGTCTACCAGAAACCAACAGACAGTCCAGTACCTACTGTTTGACTCTCACCACCCACTGGAACACAAATTGGGGGTTATTAGGACCTTATATCACAGGGCTCTGAAGATTCCTACAATGGTAGAGGGAAAAGAGAAGGATCAAAAACACATCACTGAAGCACTTCAGAAGTGCAGGTATCCCAACTGGGGTTTCATCAAGACCAGAAAAATAAGCATAACAGACATGGAAGAAAACAAGAACAAATGCAAGAACATTGTCATTCTCTACATTTATGACCTATCTGAGAAACTCAGGAGGATCTTCTACAAAAACAACATCCCTGTACACTTCAGGCCCAGTAACACCCTGAGGCAAAAATTGGTCCACCCTCAGGACAGAATACCCAGACACAAACAGGACAACATAGTTTATGCAATTCAATGTAGTGAGGAAAGCACATACCTGTACATTGGGGAAACGAAACAACTGCTTCACAAGTGCATGGCTCAGCACAGGACAGCCAGTTCCTCAGGCCAGGATTTTGCAGTCTATCTTCATCTCAATAACAACAGACACTCATTTCAGGACTGCAATGTATGCATTCTAGTCAGAGAAGACTGGTGGTTTGAAAGAAAAGTAAAAGAAGTCATCTTTGCCAACCTGGACCAACCATCACTGCACAGAGGAGGTAGTCTGAGACACCACTTATCAGCCACCTACAATGCAGTCCTTGGCACACTTCCCAGAAAACTAAATACACATTCACAGCAAGACTCAGCTGACTTCAATGACTCACATAATGGCAGAGAGAGCCAACGACCCACAGATCACCCTAATGACCCTCTAGGCTGCTAACACTGTTCACATCCAGCCTCCAGTGACCCTAAAGGCCTCTGCATGCTCTTGCGACAAGGCTTTCACAAATAGCTTTTCGCAGACAGTTGTAATTTATCGTTGAGCAGGGAGTAATAGGCGTGCGCGATGTTATTCACCGCCACAACGCAAGGGGGCGCGAAGTTGCGAAATCGCTAGGAGTAGTTGGTGGGTGTGGTTAGTGGAGTGTTTATCCTCCGGTTACTTATAATGACTAGAACTGGAGTCGTATAGATGTATGTACTTCCTCACTTCCTCGATCAACCGCTATTCGTGCTGCTCCATCTTCACTCGTGTTTTTAAAAATGGCAGTAGTGAAAACAAAACAAACCGGGAAAGTAGGGAAGCGGAAGTGCATGTACAGCGGATGTAGAGTGGACCAATCAGAGCCCTCTTGTCTGCGACGCTGTCTGCGAGGCTTCTGCGGTGGTCACAATTTTTGGGAGGTGCACGCAGAGCGTCTGCGAAGGTGGGGGGGCTACGCAGACACTGTCTGCGACGCTATCTGCGAGGACTGGGTTGTCAGCATAAATTGGCCTTAATACCTACAGGATGACTGAGAGGGTCAACAACCCAGGTGACCTCAATGACTCTCCTTAAGGTTGCTTTTGGTCTACTAGAGGATAAATACCTGGAACTCCCCACTAGTCAGACAGAACTGAAGAAGCCTTTTGGATGAGAGGTGAAATGTCTTCAAGGATTTCAAGCAAATCCAGTTGCCTTCTTTAGCACCTATGGTTTATGATGACCTGGATGACCGGGAACCTTCAGACAGATCATGCTTACAGTAGTCACTTCAGTGCATGGAGGCTACAAATTTATCAAAATCACACAACAGGGAGTTGCTTATTACTCCAATAGTATGGTCAATTCAGATAATATAGCTGAGCAAACTTGGATGTTGAATGACATGGACATGTTTTCTTTAAATTTAGCATTGTGATCATTGAGTGTGTGAGCCAACAATCAAAGGCTTCTATGATTATTTCATTTTAAAAAGAACTGTATATAATTTTTGATGCTGCTGCTTTTATTTTACTTTTACTTTCCATTCAAGGAAACAAGCTGATATCTACAATTTTACGGATCCAGATTGGGCTCCAACACAAAATATGGGCCACAACAAAATCAAAGATGGTACTAAAGCGGTAGCTCAAAATGCTAAGCTTACAGAGCACAGAAAGAAATGCAAAATTATTGAAGAATCTTCTCAAACGATTCAATTGAACAAGATTCATGTCAGTCCACTACCTTAAATACTGCAGCCTCCTTACTCAGTGAGTGCTCTTTTATAACTAAATATGTTATATAGTGTGTTAGACACCTATCTTTTGAAGCAGTCAAAATGATGGTTTTTAAAATTGATTTGAGAAATGACTACAAGCTTCTAAATGTGAATCCTCTTTACCTTCCAGTCTGTACTCTCACCACTGTATATATACAGTGTCTTGCAAAATTATTCATCCCCCTTGGTGTTTGTCCTGTTTTGTTGTATTACAAGCTGGAATTAAAATGAATTTTGGGGGGGTTAGCACCATTTGATTTACACAACATGCCTACCACTTTAAAGGTGCAAATTGTTGTTTTATTGTGACACAAACAATAATTGAGATGAAAAAAAAAACAGAAATCTGGAGTGTGCATAGGTATTCACCACCCCAAAGTCAATACTTTGTACAGCCACCTTTTGCTGCAAGTACAGCTGCAAGTCTCTTGGGGTATCTCTCTATTAGCTCAGCACATCTACCCACTGGGAGTGGCACAGTGGTGTAGTAGTTAGCATTGTCGCCTCACAGCAAGAAGGTCCAGGTTCGAGCCCCGTGGCCAGCGAGGGCCTTTCTGTGCGGAGTTTGCATGTTCTCCCCGTGTCCGCGTGGGTTTCCTCCGGGTGCTCCGGTTTCCCCTACAGTCCAAAGACATGCAGGTTAGTTTAACTGGTGACTCTAAATTGACCGTAGGTGTGAATGTGAGTGTGAATGGTTCTCTGTGTCTATGTGTCAGCTCTGTGATGACCTGGCGACTTGTCCAGGGTGTACCCCGCCTTTCGCCCGTAGTCAGCTGGGATGGGCTCCAGCTTGCCTGTGACCCTGTAGAACAGGATAAAGTGGCTAGAGATAATGAGTTGAGAGATGAGATCTACCCACTGGGATTTTTGCCCATTCCTCAAGCCAAAACTGTTCCAACTTCTTCAAGTTTGATGGGTTGTGTTGGTTGGTGTACAGCAATCTTCAAGTTATGCCACAGATTCTCAATTGGATTGAGGTCTGGGCTTTGATTAGGCCATTCCAAGACATTTAAATGTTTCCCTTTAAACCACTCTAGTGTAGCTTTAGCAGTATGTTTAGGGTCATTGTCCTGCTGGAACATGAACCTCCCTCCCAGTCTGAAACCTTTGGCTGACTCAAACAGGTTTTCCTTTAGAATTGCCCTGTATTTAGTGCCATCCATATTTCCTTCAGTCCTGACCAGCTTTCCTGTCCCTGCAGATGAAAAATATCCCCACAGCATGATGCTGCCACCACCATGCTTCACTGTAGGAATGGTGTTCTCAAGGTGTTGGGTTTGTGTCACACATGGCATTTCCCATGATGGCCATGTTGCAGAGTCAGGGTCCTTCCAGAACAGGTTGATTTATACAGACATCATGTGACAGATCATGTGACACTTTGATTGCACACCGGTGGATCTTAATCAACTAATTATGTGACTTATGAAGTGAATTGGTTGGACCAGCTCTTATTTAGGGGTTTCATACAAAAGGGGGTGAAAACCTATGCACACTCCAGATTTCTGTTTTTTCATCTTATTTATTGTTTGTATCACAATAAAACAACAATGTGCACCTTTAAAGTGGTAGGCATGATGTGTAAATAAAATGGCGCTAACCCCCCAAAAATCCATTTTTATTCCAGCTCATAATGCGACAAAACAGGACAAACAAAAAGGGGGATGAATACTTTTGCAAGAAACTGTATGTATGTTGCATATCCTTCAACATGGTGGCGGTCAATGACGCAAACAGTTTTGGTCACAGGGTTGCAAATGAAGAATTAGGCCCCATGGCCTCAGTCCTTCCCTGTGTCTGAAATTACTCACTACTCACTATATAGTGGACTATATAGTGAGTTTGCCATTTTGTAGTGCTGTCCAAATGTATAGTGAGAATTATTACACCCTAGATACGGTACTGCACTCAAAGTATCCACTGTCCACCATTCCATCTGAAATGAGAAACCAAATTTCAACAGATAACATCAAACGGAAAAGTTTGAAAGGAATAAACTTTCACATCAGAATTGCAACAATAAATGTCAGAACTTTGCAAGAGGACATCAAAATTGCATTAGTTGTCAAGGCTGCAATGGATCTGAACATCGATGTCCTAGCCATACAAAAAGTGTGACGTACATCTTCAGGCTACTTTGTATTCAACGATGATTAATTGAAAGGATGGCAATGGGTTTGGAGTGGATATAAACGCAAACACAAACATGGCGTTGGTACACTTCTTGCCCCTCATGTAAGACTTGATGCATTCTAGGAGCAGCTCGCTGCCCACATTCTATCAGCAACAATACAGTGGTGCTTGAAAGTTTGTGAACCCTTTAGAATTTTCTATATTTCTGCATAAATATGACCTAAAACATCATCAGATTTTCACACAAGTCCTAAAAGTAGATAAAGAGAACCCAGTTAAACAAATGAGACAAAAATATTATACTTGGTCATTTATTTATTGAGGAAAATTATCCAATATTACACATCTGTGAGTGGCAAAAGTATGTGAACCTCTAGGATTCGCAGTTAATTTGAAGGTAAAATTAGAGTCAAGTGTTTTTCAACCAGTGGGATGACAATCAAGTGTGAGTGAGCACCCTGTTTTATTTAAAGAACAGGGATCTATCAAAGTCTGATCTTCACAGCACATGTTTGTGGAAGTCTATCATGGCACGAACAAAGGAGATTTCTGAGGACCTCAGAAAAAGCATTGTTGATGCTCATCAGGCTGGAAAGGGTTATAAAACCATCTCTAAAGAGTTTGGACTCCACCAATCCATGGTCATTGTGTACAAATGGAGGAAATTCAAGACCATTGTTACCCTCCCTAGGAGTGGTCGACCAACAAAGATCACTCCAAGAGCAAGGTGCGTAATAGTCGGCGAGGTCACGAAGGACCCCAGGGTAACTTCTAAGCAACTGAAGGCCTCTCTCACATTGGCTAATGTTAATGTTCATGAGTCCACCATCAGGAGAACAGTGAACAACAATGGTGTGCATGGCAGGGTTGCAAGGAGAAAGTCACTGCTCTCCAAAAAGAACATTGCTGCTCATCTGCAGTTTGCTAAAGATCATGTGGACAAGCCAGAAGGCTATTGGAAAAATGTTTTGTGGACAGATGAGACCAAAATAAAGCTTTTTGGTTTAAATGAGAAGCGTTATGTTTGGAGAAAGGAAAACACTGCATTCCAGCATAAGAACCTTCTCCCATCTGTGAAACATGGTGGTGGTAGTATCATGATTTGGGCCTGTTTTGCTGTATCTGGGCCAGGACGGCTTGCCATCATTGATGAAACAATGAATTCTGAATTATACCAGTGAATTCTAAAGGAAAATATCAGGACATCTGTCCATGAAATAAATCTCAAGAGAAGGTGGGTCATGCAGCAAGACAACGACCCTAAGCACACAAGTTGTTCTACTAAAGATTAGATTAGATTAGATTAGATTAGATTAGATTAGATTAGATTAGATTAGATTAAACTTTATTGATCCCTTTGGGCGGGTTCCCTCAGGGAAATTAAGATTCCAGCAGCATCATTACAGATAAACAGAGAAAACAAATAGAGAAAAATTCTAGATAAATTAAAATAAATTATTTACATATACAAATATAAAAAGAATAAGATATAGGAAAGGGGGAAGGAGGGAAAAAAGGGGGGCGGTGGCAGGAGAGATATTGCACTTTATATTGTACATTGTCCCATATTGTTTATTGTTAGGCTAGGCTACTGCTCCTTCCCATCCTCTGTCCTTCTGTTACCCCTCCTCCCCCCCAGAGAGGAGTTGTACAGTCTGATGGCGTGAGGGACAAAGGAGTTTTTAAGTCTGTTTGTCCTGCACTTGGGAAGGAGCATTCGGTCACTGAACAGGCTCCTCTGGTTGCTGATGACGGTGTGCAGAAGGTGACTGGCATTGTCCATGATGTTCAATAGTTTGTCCATAGATCTCTTTTCTGCCACTGTCACCAGAGAGTCCAGCTTCATGCTGACCACAGAGCCGGCCCGCCTGATCAGTTTGTCCAGCCTGGATGTGTCCTTCTTGGATGTGCTGCCCCCCCAGCACACCACGGTGTAAAACAGGACACTGGCGACCACAGACTGATAGAACATCCACAGGAGTTTCCTGCAGATGTTAAAGGACTGCAGCCTCCTAAGGAAGTATAGCCTGCTCTGTCCCTTCCTGTATAAGTATTTGGTGTTGCAAGTCCAGTCCAGCTTGCTGTCCAGCCACAGCCCGAGGTACTTGTAGGAATCCACAGCCTCCACCTCGACTCCCTCGATCAGAACTGGTCGTGATCTTGGTCTGGACCTCCCAAACTCAATGACCAGCTCCTTGGTCTTTGAGGTGTTGAGCTGCAGATGGTTCCTGTTGCACCACACAGCAAAGTCCCTCACCAGGCTCCTATACTCCTCCTCTCTGTCATCACTGATACACCCAACGATGGCTGTGTCATTGGCAAACTTCTGAATGTGACACAGCTCCGAATTGTAGCAGAAGTCCGCGGTGTACAGGGTGAAGAGAAGAGGGGCCAGCACTGTGCCCTGGGGTGCTCTGGTGCTGCTAATCACAGTGTCAGATGTGATGTCCTTCAGCCTGACGTACCACAGCCTGTCAGTGAGGTAGCTGGAGATCCAGGTGACCAGGCAAAGGTCCACTCGCATCCTGTTCAGTTTGTCCTGAAGCAATAGGGGCTGGATGGTGTTGAAGGCACTCGAGAAGTCCAAGAAGAGGATCCTCACTGTGCCATTTCCCTTATCCAGATGCGAGTGGGCTCGGTGTAGCAGGTAGAGGATGGCGTCTTCCACACCGACACCTGCCAGGTACGCAAACTGCAGACAGTCCTGGGCATGTTGTACCTGGGGTCTGAGGAGGCTGAGGAAGAGCCGCTCCAACGTCTTCATCAGATGTGAAGTGAGTGCCACCGGTTGGAAGTCATTCAGCTCACTGGGCCAATTCTTTTTGGGAACTGGAACGATACATGATGTCTTCCAGAGGGTTGGCACTCTCCCCAGATGCAGGCTGAGGTTGAAGATGCGTTGAAGTGGTTCACCCAGTTCAGCAGCACAGGTCTTCAGTAGTTGGGGACACAACTTGTCCGGGCCTGCTGCTTTCCTGGGGTGAAGCTTCCTCAGTTGACCTCTGACCTGGTCTGCAGTAATGCATGGAGGAGTCTGTGTTGAGGTGGGGGAGGAGGGGGAGGAGGAGGGGGCTGCTGTGGTGACTGGGGGGAGGAGTGTTGAGGGAAGAAGCAGAGATGGCTGCAGTGAGGGAGAGGGTGGGGGGGACGTGGGCTGGTTGAACTGATTGAAAAAGTCATTCAACTCATTCGCCCTCTCCACTGTCCCCTCAATGACTCTGGTCTTTGTATTGTGGCCTGTGATGGTTTTCACACCTTCCCAGACCTCCCTCATGCTGTTCTCCTTCAGCTTCTGCTCCACCTTTCTCCTGTAGCTGTCCTTAGCTTCCCTCATGCAGTGTTTTACCTCCTGCTGTGCTGCTTTCATTGCCTCCCTATCCCCGCTCCTGAAGGCGGCCTTCTTCCCATTGAGGACAGCTTTGACTTCTTGTGTTACCCATGGCTTGTTATTAGGGTAACACCGTACACTCGAGAAACAGCAGCAGAAACAGCAGCTGATAAAAGATGCGTCACCAATTAACATCCGGTGACACTCTGAGGAAGACGGAAGTTGTACGTCGAAACATGTCAGGTAAACAAACCCAAAAATTAGATGTCTGATAAAAAAGAAAAAAAAAAAAACTAACACCGTACAGTCTTAGGCCACATCCACATGACAACGGCAACGAGATGTTATTTAAAAAAATATCGCGTCCAAATGGGCAACGATCAGTAGAATATCAGGTCCATATGGCAACGCAACGCTTGCTGAAAACGATGCAATACACATGCCACACCACTACGTGCGCTGTAACGGTCCCATCGAAGACACCAGAAAAATAGAATAAAAAAATCTTGACACGGACGCTTGCGCACAAACCCCTTCTTCTTCCCTTCACACAACAACAAGAAGAAAATGGCTGCGACCACGCTAGAAAAAACCAACCCTCTTGTTCGGACTGATAACGAGGTGGAGTTACTCCTGCGAGTGACTCTGAACTACAAAACCGCAAAATATCAGGAGAATGTGGACTGGGAAACATGCCAGGCCAAGTATGGTGATATTACGCTCGCCTTTCGGCAGCAATATACCACCGGGGAAATGGCTGCCGGGAAGGACTTTCCTCACGACCCCAGCAGCATCTCAAAGGCCCAGATTGCTGCAAAGCTGAAGGGTATTAGAAATAAATACCGGCATGCCGTCGACTCTGGGCGTCGGAGTGGCCACGGACGTGTGGTTTTTGTATTCTTTGAACTGTGTGAAGAGATCTGGGGTGGTTCGCCTGGAACCGACAGCATCCCATCGGGCATCGAGAGTGCTGATTTGGTGGAAAGTTTGGTGGAAGATTCGACCTCCTCCTCCTCGACATCTGATTCTCCCTGGTCGTCTGTCGAGCTAGAGGTTTCTTCGGCTTCCACCGTGTCCAATCCGTCTGCTGCAGAGGTCAACCGGCGGAGAAATTTGCTTCAGGTAAGCAAGCACATGGTTTCATGATTTCAATCTTGAAGGCCTACTTGCTGTGAGTTATATGTTATGCTACTTCAAAGCTGGCACGGTGTAACGTTCAGTATGCTCATGTTGCTTTAGGGTGTTGCAAGTGGATAAAGGACGGCCAAGGCACTGTTCTTCTTCCATAAAAAGCTTTTACTCAGTATAGCTAGTTCATTTTGAACTTTTAAAAAGCCAACATGTTTCGGCCTCACCCCAGGCCTTCTTCAGGGCTTAAAAATACAAACTGCTTTAGGGTGGTGTTGTGGAGTGTTTGCTACTGGTGATGCATTCTAAAATGTATAAACCTTTTGTTTTTTAAGGCAAAACTAGAAAGCCACAGAGGGGACAGGCTGAGGAGGAAGGCCCCAATGGATGCAGCCGTGCAGGAGGATCTCCAGATTAAGAGGAGAATGCTGCAGCTCATGGAGGAGTCGGAGAAGCGTGCCAATGAGAACCTGGAGCGGACGAACAACAGCATTGAACTCATCACGAACACTATTAAGAATGGGTTTGAACTGCTACAGACACTTGTGCAAGAGCAACAGCCACAAGCCCCTGCTCCACATCTGTATAGGCCATACATGCCAGCGCACCATGCAGCACCACCTTACCTGCACACACCGCATCATCATGCAGATGCATACACACCGTTACACACCACTACAAGCAACACACCATCACACAACACCCCACCACACAGCGCTCAACGTACACACACTGCTCCAGGTTTCTCGTACAGAAGGGCACTGCTGCAAGAGGAGTGCCTCATTGTGCCTGCTAGTTTAATTTTATTTGTTATGTAGTTTTATTAGTGTGCATAGTTTTATAACTTTTTTTTTCTTATTGTGTGAACATTTCTTAAAGCATTTTTATTTAATTCATATAACTTTTTTTAAATTGTGTGTGAACATTTCTTAAAGCATTTTTATTTAATTCATAACTTTTTTAAATTGTGTGTGAACATTTCTTAAAGCATTTTTATTTAATTCATATAACTTTTTAAATTGTGTATAAACATTTCTTCAAGAATTTTTATTTAATTCATATTACTTTTTAAATTGTGTGAACATTTCTTAAAGCATTTTTATTTAATTCATATAACTTTTTAAATTGTGTGTGAACATTTCTTAAAGAATTTTTATTTAATTCATATTACTTTTTAAATTGTGTGAACATTTCTTAAGGCATTTTTATTTAATTCATATAACTTTTTAAATTGTGTGAACATTTTGAAAATCAGTCTTATCCAATAAAAAAGAAATTCAAGAAATGGTTCAATTACTTGTTTATTTAAAAGAGAAGCAGTATACAAAAGTGAATGCAATGCAGTGGTTATTACAGTCTGTTGAAGGGTCCTCTGACTCTTTTCCCCTCTGCCTCCATTATAGTCAGGTAACTGTTGCTTTGTGTCGAAGGCTATACTTTCTGTTTATCAAAGCAGGTGTAAATTGTCTGTCTGGCAGGTAAGTCAGGTTGATGTGTAAACAATTTCAAAATATTCTTATCCAATAGAAAGCAGGCAAGAAATGGTGAGTCACTTGTCTATGTACAACACCCGCACAGTTTACTAAATCCACACTAAAGAATTCTATATACAAAAGTGATTGGTTCATTAAAAAAGCAGTGAACAGAAGTTACAGTGGTACATACAAAAAAACTGTTCAAGGGTCAAGGAACTTTGTAATCACTCTTCTGACCCTTCTCCACTCTGTCTCATTACAGTCAGTCGGGTAACTGTTGCTTTGTGTGGAAGGCTGTACTTCCTGGTCACATTGTACAGCACTCTCCACACAGTGTTCGTCCATGGTCTCACTGTTTTCTTCACAGTAGTTGTGGAGAGCAAAGCAGGCATAAATTACATAGGGCAAGTCACTGAGGTTAATGTCCATTGCTCTTCTCAGGGATGCAAATCTGGCCTTCAGCCGACCAAAAGCACACTCAATGACCATGCGTGCCCTACACAAACATAACCCAAAGTACTGCTCTTGTGGCATGGAGCCACCGTTTGAATATTCTTTCATCAGGAAAGGTAGTAGTGGATAGGCTGGGTCACCCAGGAGAAATATGGGGATGGGTTCCTCATCATCCACTATCGGCTTTTTCAATGCTGGAATCTTGCCGGTTTTAAAGTAGGTGCTGATCTTTGAATTAGCAAACACTCGTGCATCGTGCGTACTGCCAGGCCACTTTATAACTACATCCATAAATCTGTACTTGTAATCACACACTGCTTGTACATTTAACGAATGTTTACCCTTTCTGTTGATGTAGTCCATGGCGTGGGATGATGGCTGCTTGATTTCAATGTGGGTCCCGTCGACTGCTCCCAAACACTGTGGCATGCCATGTACATGGTGAAAGCCAGACACAAGCTCCTCTGCCTTGGGTTCTGTGAAGGGCAGCTTGATATATTTCGGACCGAGGTGGAGAGCGATGGCTTTGCATGTCTGCCTCACGACGACGGAGACAGCCTGCCGCGACAGGCCGAAGGAGTTAGCCGTCTTCTGTAGCCTTCCCTCGTCGCTCAGGTAGTACAGCATGCAAGCGACCTTCTTTAACGGTCCAATCGCTTCTCTCATGTTGGTTGTTTGGCCTTCAATATGAGGACGAAGTTCTTCGCTCAGGGCCACAAGTGAAGCTCTGGACATCCGAAAGTTCTCTCTCCACTCTGCGTCCACGACAACACCATTCACGAAGTTGTCCCACCAGTTACTGGTTCTTCCCGGTCTCACCCAAAATCTTCTTCTTTTGGCCCGTCTAGTTACACGCCGTGGCGGGTTTAAAAGAATCTGACGCGTGTGGCCGTGTAAGCATCTCCGCCGCTCGCCTAGTCGCTGCAACTCCTCTAAATTTTGTCTCAATAATGCGAATAAACTTAGCAGTGTCTGCAGCACTGAAAATACTACTACTATGGGGGCCGCCATTGTTGTTATGAATGAGGCGCGCGAGAGTCATGTGGCTGGTCATGTGGCTGTGACGTTATCGTAAACAAATACGTTCTACTCATCCAGATGACTTCGCAACGGCAACGTTGCCAGATCTTTCCACTCTGGAACCCGTTCTCAAAAAGATTGCGTTTTGGGCACCCAAAACGCCGGTGCCGTGTGGACGCCAGGCCTAAACGATAAGCAATTGTATCAGAGTCACCTGAATCCGTTGCCGTGTGGACAGGGCCTTAGTGGGGGAGACCATGGCCAAGTTTACATTAGACCGTATCTGTCTCGTTTTCTTCGCAGATGCACTGTCCGTTTACATTAAAATGCCTGGAAACGCCGGGAAATGGGAATCCGCCAGGGTCCACGTATTCAATCCAGATCGTGTCTGGTCCGGTGCTGTGTAAACATTGAGAATATGCGGATACGCAGATACGCTGTGCTGAGCTCTAGCTGGCGTCGTCATTGGACAACGTCACTGTGACATCCACCTTCCTGATTCGCTGGCGTTGGTCATGTGACGCGACTGCTGAAAAAACGGTGCGGACTTCCGCCTTGTATCACCTTTCATTAAAGAGTATAAAAGTATGAAAATACTGCAAATACTGATGCAAATACTGCCCATTGTGTAGTTATGATTGTCTTTAGGCTTGCCATCCTTCCACTTGCAAGTGGTAAGTGACGCGCATGCCCGACATGCACTGAGATCACACACACAGCGGCTCAGTCCGAAATCACTGCTCGTGTGCTCCACTCGCACGCTCTGTGAGCTGCGCAGGGCCGGAGTGCGCACCCTCCAGAGGGCACTTGCTGTTCAGGGCGGAGTGATTTGGAGCGCAGGATACCTGCGGAGCCGAGCGTATCCGTGTATTGGCGTTGCTGTGTGCACGCAAATCGTGTATTGGCGTTGCTGTGTGCACACTAATCGTTTTAAAAACGTTAATCTGATGATCCGCTGATACGGTCTAATGTAAACCCCACCCATGTCTGCACAGAAGTTAAGGTAATCTGTCAGACAATGTGTCAGCCCCTCTATGTCCTCACAGTGTGGGCTAAGTAGCACATCCCAGTCCGTGATGTCATAACAGTCCCTGAGGGCATCTTCCATTTCAGGGGACCACCTCCTGATGGAGCTAGTTGTTGCAGGCTGCCTTTGAACCAGGGGGGTGTACTTCGGCTGTAGAAGAACCAGGTTGTGGTCAGACTTCCCTAGTGGGGGGAGGGGTGTGACTCTGTATGCATCCCTCACATTAGCATACAGCAAGTCAATTGTCCTGTTGTTCCTTGTTGGACAATCCACAGCCTGGTAAAAAGCAGCCAAAGTAGAGTCCAAAGTAGCATGATTAAAGTCCCCAGAAATTATCATAAATGCCTCAGGGTGCTGTGTCTGCAGCCTTGCTGTGACAGAGTGAATCCTCTCACATGCAGCGGCTGCGGCTGCCCTCGGAGGGATGTAAACACAGATGGTGATCACGTGACTGAACTCCCTCCGCAGATAATATGACCGCAGGCTAACGGCTAGCAGCTCCAAGTCCGGGCAACATAAAACTGTCTTTACGGAGAAATGTCTCCTTTCTTTATTTTCCATGATATTGTGAAAAATATCTGACAAGACCACTTTGAAAGTATGACGCTGTTACCCAAATAATAGACTGAACATACATTAGTAATCAATAATAATAATAATAATAATAATAATAATAATAATAATTTAGGTAAATCGTTAGCATGGATGGTCGTGACTTAACCACATTTTAGAGTAATTTTCTTTAAAAATAAAATATCCACCATGTTACTTCAAACCATGAAACTCATTTAAGAGCAAAATGCAGCTTGTTCGCAAAGAAAATGTATTTACAAGGAACAAATCTGACCAGGTTATCTTATGATATCAGGAATATATGAATAATGAATTCCTTCCTCCATATATGGATGCAAAACCATGCCCACATTCTCGTCTTAAAAGACACCCATTGCAGCTTGTTGACCCATGTTGACCCTTGACCCATGGATCACCTTTCCTCAAAATTTTATTAAAACCTGGTCACTACATTTTGAGTTATGTTGGGAACAACAAACAAACAAACAAACAAATGGAGGCAAAAATATAACCTCCTCCAACAGAGTTGGTGGAAGTAAAGGCAAAATATATTAGCAATTCTCTAAATCACAGAAATAAATTAATTCAATTCAGAAGAACTGCCTTAAATTAAAAGTCTTTAAACAGTAGAATGCAATTTTGTGAGTGTAAATGACAGTCAATGCATTAAATCAGGGATGGGCAATTAATTTGACCAAGGGGCCATGGAAGGCCAAACCAATAGGCTGAACTTAACTCTGCTCAACTTCAAGGAGATACGCAGAACCATAGCCTCACTTTTTGTTAATAAATGCCCTGAGACCTCAAGAATGGCATATGAATAGTTTTAAGCGTTAACGATAAATCTAATAGAGTAATTTTTACGATTAAAATTATTCATATAGGTAGCAGTCTGAGTGAATGACCTTGACATCTGTGATGTCACAGCAGGAAGGCTATCGGACTCATTGCCATTTTCGCTATACTAAAACACAAAGCTAACTACAACTTTGATCTTCCATTTTGAGCTAATTTATCACCATGCCATGTAGATATGTTGCTGGCGGGTGCAGCAACACGACAGAAGGTGGATTTATGTTGCATTCATGACCCAAGAATTTTCAAACTGCATAGATTTGGATGTATTTTGCAAGAAATTCATGGGCATATTTTATTGATGACTCATACAAAACCTCTGATCTGTTGAGGAGCATTGCCTATAAGCCTGTATTGAAAGAGGGTGCAGTACCAACAATTAAAGGAAAAGAAAAGTACAAGAAAAAGAAAGTAGGTTCAGTTGCACCAGTTCTCCTGGAGTGTGAGCTGAACAGTAATGGCGGAGTACTCAGCATGGAGAAAATGGAGAATGAGTGGACCAGTCGTCAGATTTCTCCACTGGATATGCTTTTTTTTTCTCCGCTGGATATACTTTGCCTCAGCAGCAATATCTCACCATTACGTGGAAGAAGTGAATGAATGAATGAAGAACTGAAAGTCAGATTGTTTCAAAACAATTGGCTACAAGATCGGCCTTCAAGAAGCATAGACAGGTAAGATGCGACTTTCATTTGGTTACATCACAACAACAACAACAACAACAACAACACTCATTTTTTACCTGCATTTAGATTAATACATGTAACTTGTATTGTGTATTTAACCCTTTGATGCAAAACATATGCACACCCCTTCTAATGCACAACATGGGTCAAAAATGACCCGCATTCGTTTTCCAGGTTATTTCATGCTGACTGAGTTTTTCTTTGCTCTATCTTTTGAAATCAATTTATTTTATGATTGAATATTCCAAGTATTCTTTAAATATCTTGTTTTTAATTCCCACAAATCATTAATTTATTTTTTTTATTTCCTACTTTATGAACAAAAATACTTTTTATATTACTACACATGGGTCATCCAAGTGTGATTTAAAATTAAATGTCTTAATACTATAATAATAATTTGTTTCAAGTAATTACTTTAGCAGTGAATGGGGCCAGTTATTTATTTATTAACTATGTAGTTAGCTAAGCCAACTACAATAAAATTAGCTAACTAAAGTAGAATATGTCGACAGCTCGGTAGCTAATAGTAATTACTTGTAACTTTCTGACAAGTAATCTACTCACTCTCAAGGTAACATAATCAATTTTTTTTCTAAGGTAATGTTAGAACAATTGAAAAACATTACTTACATGTGTTAGATGGGCAAAGGGCGCCGTGCTGAGCTGTGAAATGTCTGACACAAGCACAATTCACAGTTCCCACCAAACGCTGGAGTAAATGCATGCGGGTCGGTTCTGACCCATGTGTGTAAACTTGATGTAGAATTACAAAAGCTGTGCTTGTTCATAACTTAAGAAAGGAAAAATAAAAATGATGATTTGTGCTAAACAAAAACAAGATATTTACTGCATATTTGGAAAAGTAAATGACAAAATGAATTTATTTCAAAAGTAGATCATAGAAACACTCAGCCATACATGAAATAACCTCGAAAATGAATGCAGGTCGTTTTTGACCCATGTTGTGCATTAGAAGGGTAGTGATACAAAAAGGGTTTTTATTCAAAAAGTAAGAAAGGAAAAATAAAATAAGGATGTATGATGATCAAACAAGTTAATTGAGGAATAACTTGAATACTGAATGATGGAATTAATTTATTGCAAAGATATAGAAGACAAAAACTCAGCCGGGTCACTTTTGACCCATGTTTTGCATCAAAGGGTTAAGTTACCGGTTTATTCAACGCCACACGCCAGACACGGGTATCACACAATAAATAAAATAAGTATTGATTGTCTCTAGAGTTCAGTCCTCTGACACAGGCATGACACAATAAATACAATAAGTATTGATTGTCTCTAAGGTTCAGTCCTCTTTCTTTCCTTTTCGTGGCATTTTTGCCTCTTTTCCTCATTTAGAGCCTGTCTGTCAAAGTCAATCTTACAGCTGACACTTCCAACTAGATCCCTCCATACTCATCTGTCATACACAGCATTGCACCAGGACTGGAGCACACATCCACGTTTTAGAATGTACTTGATTGTATCTTTATACTAGGGCTGCGTACCAGTACTGTGTACCGGTACTGTACCATGAAAATCGATTCAGTACAGGTCCAAAATACCGGATCATGAAGTACCGGTACTGTACCGATATAAATTTACACCAAGTATATGCTTATTTTGTGACTGAAGATGCGTAAATCCTACCACAAAGACGAAAATTTAGCACTGGAAAAGACGTAAAATGCCGCGCTGAAACTTGAAATCAGAGCCATCTTTGATTTGAGATCCTCTTGCCACAGTCTCACGAGACATTGCGAGAGCTTGGCTGATCCAGCGTTCTGACTGGTCAAAAAGACTCAAAAGCAGGTCAGCCATTTTTCCTTTGCTGGCATTGGTGGCCTTTGTTGCTTTGTGTAATTTTGCCGCATAAGTTAAAAGGCTCCGGACTGCGCATAGTCTGTAATACTCTAGTGTAGTCACTTCTCGCTGTGAGACAACTTATGACTTTTTGTCCCAAGTTAACTAAGTGTGAGACTGAGAGGGTGACTGAGAAGTGAGGTAGGAAATCTAGTTATGTTCGGTTTTCTTTGAATAAAGATCCCTACTAACAATTTTTGGTTCCCAGAACGTTCCTGGAACACGAGCCTTTGGTTCCAATTTGGTTCCGGCTACGTTCCCTGAAAGTCATTTTTGATTCTGTTTAGGTTGTCACTTGGTTGGCAGGAAAGTTTAATTTTGGTTCCCAGAACGTTACTCATGTGGTTCCCATTTGGTTCCCTCACCGTTCTCACACCGTCCCTTTATCCTTGTTCATGTCATGTTTGTTCCCTCAACGTTTCCATATCGTTCCTATAACCTTGTTGGTTACATGTTTGGTTCCCTAGACGTGCTCCTGATGTTCCCCCAACCTTGTTTATTATGTGTTGGTTCCCACAAGGTTCCCCTACAACATTCTAGTAACCTCGTTGGTTACATGCTTGGTTCCCTCAGTGTTCCCCCAATGTTCTTTCCCTCACCATAATGTTGTCATATTTCTGTAGTATGTAATTCATTGTAAAAGTTTTGGTTGCATGACAACTATTTACTTCAGAACATATAAGCAGTGATGAATGACCAGGAAAATGTTGCAGGACTAGAAAGTTTAATAGAAAAAAATATCAAGAATACAACATTGGTAAGGACATCAGCAACACAGTGCAACATTATTATACATTATAAAACATCTGACAACTATAGACAATTATGAAAACTATTTCTTAATAAAATACAATAAAGGCAAAAAATAAGAAAAAATTTAGAAATGCCAAAAACGGGTGCGTGTGCATAGAAGTTGGTGTACGTCTTCAATCTTGAGGACCAGCTGACCTAAAAAGAATAAGAAACAAAACGTTTAACACCAACTTAGTGCCAACGTTTTATTTAATTATTGTGAATATTCAGCGATTGATAAAAGACTTAAGTTTAATTTACCGTCTGTGTGGTGCAAACTTCAGTGCATGCCCAATGCACTCCTCAATATCAGCTACCTTCTTGCCAGGGAAGTTCTGCATGCAGGCCTCTACAAATAGAAGTAAAAAAAAAGTTACACATTTAAATCTCAGTCAAACTTGGCATAACACTGATTTGAAAAATGTATGAACACTTACCCGTTATAATTTTGCAAAGGATTAAGTTCTGGAAAGGCTTTTTTGCTCTCCTCCCCCTCAGGCTGTACTGCGCCAGGACATTGTTGGTAGCCACCTGGCGTAGAATGCGACGAATGGCTGTCCCCGGATTCGCCCCTCCCAGGCTTTCAAGGAAACGTTTCTACAAAAAAACAAACAAAAACAAGAAAAAAACATAAGTATACAATGAAAATGAATTTGGAGAGCTTATGTGGTCTACTTTCATTAGCCAAATCAATACATTACCAATGACAATTTATTTCATATATAATTATGTCCAATTAATTACCATTTGGTTCCTTCTTTCTGGTTGAGCCAGACTAGCTCCTCCAGCTCCTCCACTGTGCTGCATAGGCCCAACAGCACATCTTCCTGCAGAGGAGGCTGAGGCGGGTTCGAGACCACAGCAGCCTCCAATGTCTCTGACTTCCTCTCCATACCCTCCATCCTCCTTTCCATAGCCTCCATCCTCCTCTCCATAGCCTCCATTCTCCTAGTCATTCGCCCCATGTGCTCTTCCATGGCTAGGTACATTTGTGATAGAATTCATTTTAGTTTTTGAACATAATATACTTGTCATATGTGAAAATGTGTGTATATAGTACTTACTTCTTTTTGTGTCATCCGTCGTCCTCAATAGGAGCCTCTTTCGTTCCTCCAGGACTACAGGTAGAATTGAGATGAAATTCATTTTAGTTTTATACCCAATACACTTTTCCTGTGTGAACATCAACAAGTGTGTATGAAGTACTTACGCCTTATTACGGCAGCCATGCCTGAAGCCCCCTCCTCTTCGCCATGGGTCATTCCTGAAGTTCTTGAAAAGAAAATTGTTAGTGTTTGCTTTCTTGGTTAAGAACTTGTAATCAGATAGTAAATATAAAATTCAAAGCAAATGTACCCTCAACTGGGTCGGATGATGTTTGTTCCTCAATGTACGACTCTTCCAATGTCCGACAGCTGGGTGCTGGACTGACATGGGTTGAGGGACTGCTGCTGTCCTGCTCCGAGCTGCTGACCGAACTTGTTGGCTCTGCCATGAACTCAGGCTGTTCTTCAATCTCCGCCGGTTGTATCTCTGGCATGTGTTGAGGTCCATTATGTTGTTGCTCTGCTTCTTGCAGAGCCTGGCCTGTCCTTGCTGCATCTCGCGCAGCCTGCTCTTCCCTGCTTGCTGCATCTCGCGCAGACTCCTCTGCCCTGTTTGCTGCATCTCCTGCATCCAGCTGGGCACGCACCAGTGCTCGCACATTCAACACCTCTCGCCACGCCCTCTTCCATTCCTTTGTGTAGATCTGTCTGGCCAACCTCTTTGAACTCATGGGCTGCAATGCAATACCATGCAAACAATATGTACAGTGGTGCTTGAAAGTTTGTGAACCCTTTAGAATTTTCTATATTTCTGCATAAATATGACCTAAAACATCATCATATTGTCACACAAGTCCTAAAAGTAGGTAAAGAGAACCCAGTTAAACAAATAAGACAAAAATATTTTACTTGGTCATTTATTTATTGAGGAAAATGATCCAATATTACATATCTGTGAGTGGCAAAAGTATGTGAACCTCTAGGATTAATAGTTAATTTGAAGGTGAAATTAGAGTTAGGTGATTTCAATCGTTGGGATGACAATCAGGCGTGAGTGGGCACCCTGTTTTATTTAAAGAACAGGGATCTATCAAAGTCTGATCTTCACAACACATGTTTGTGGAAGTGTATAATAGTACGAACAAAGGAGATTTCTGAGGACTTCAGAAACAGCATTGTTGATACTCATCAGGCTGGAAAAGGTTACAAAAACATCTCTAAAGAGTTTGGACTCCACCAATCCACAGTCAGACAGATTGTGTACAAATGCAGGAAATTTAAGACCATTGTTACCCTCCCCAGGAGTGGTCAACCAACAAAGATTACTCCAAGAGCAAGGCGTGTAATAGTCGGCGAGGTCACAAAGGACCCCAGGGTAACTTCTAAGCAACTGAAGGCCTCTCTCATGTTGGTTAATATTAATGTTCATGAGTCCACCATCAGGAGAACAGTGAACAACAATGGTGTGCATGGCAGGCTTGCAAGGAGAAAGCCACTGCTCTCCAAAAAGAACATTGCTGCTCATCTGCAGTTTGCTAAATATCACATGGACAAACCAGACAGCTATTGGAAAAATGTTTTGTGAAGGATGAGACCAAAATAGAACATTTTGGTTGAAATGAGAAGCCTCATGTTTGGAGAAAGGAAAACACTGCATTCCAGCATAAGAACCTTATCCCATCTGTGAAACATGGTGGTGGTAGTATCATGGTTTGGGCCTGTTTTGTTGCATCTGGGCCAGGACGGCTTGCCATCATTGATGGAACAATGAATTCTGAATTATACCGGTGAATTCTAAAGGAAAATGTCAGGATATCTGTCCATGAACTGAATCTCAAGAGAAGGTGGGTCATGCAGCAAGACAACGACCCTAAGCACACAAGTTGTTCTACCAAAGAATGATTAAACAAGAATACAGTTAATGTTTTGGAATGGCCAAGTCAAAGTCCTGACCTTAATCCAATAGAAATGTTGTGGAAGGACCTGAAGCGAGCAGTTCATGTGAGGAAACCCACCAACATCCCAGAGTTGAAGCTGTTCTGTATGGAGGAATGGGCTAAAATTCCTCCAAGCCGGTGTGCAGGACTGATCAACAGTTACCGGAAACGTTTAGTTGCAGTTATTGCTGCACAAGGGGGTCACACCAGATACTGAAAGCAAAGGTTCACATACTTTTGCCAATCACAGATATGTAATATTGGATCATTTTCCTCAATAAATAAATGACCAAGTATAATATTTTTGTCTCATTTGTTTAACTGGGTTCTCTTTATCTACTTTTAGGACTTGTGTGAAAATCTGATGATGTTTTAGGTCATTTTTATACAGAAATATAGAAAATTCTAAAGGGTTCAAAACTTTCAAGCACCACTGTACCTGTTGCAATGAAAAGCGGGGAAAATTTAAATACAACATTACAACAACAACATAAATTTAAGCACAGTGTTTCAGTTTACAACCATACTTGCACTTGACAAAAATACACACAGGATTAAAACTGGGGATGAGGTAAGAATGTGTGAGACAAACATGAAAGTAGCATTGCATTCAATCGAGCAGGAAAGCAAAACAAATGTGTAACAAAAGAATGGTCTGTTGCAGAATATTATATATATATATATATATATATATATATATATATATATATATATATATATATATATATATATAAATAATATTCTGCAATTACTTGTTGGCAACTTGTGTCTGCGGCTGGGACTACAATGGATGCATTAAGTCAACGACTTAACTATAATCAATGGAATTAGCTTTTATAGTAGCTATTATAGTATTATTACTATAATATTAAAGTCTTAACTATAATCAATGGAATTAGCTACACCAGAAAAGGCAGCACAGAGAACATTCTAAAAATAGCCCATTATTTTTCAACTTCATGTATTTTGACTCAACTTGACTAAGTGTAGCGCACCACATCCAGTGAAGCTCCAGCCTGAGACAGTGTATATAAACTAGCCTTTAACCACAATAAAATGAATCTTACCTTTTCAAGAGTGAATCCCAGTCGTGTAGTCAAGTAGAATCCAAAGCTTTGTTGTCAAAGTAGAAGCTGTTGAAGCAAAAGGTGCTCTCTGCATCCGAAGATAGCAGCAATTGATTCTGTTCATTGCGATCAACCCAATTATCCATATCTTCACAGCCACACCCCCACCACGTCAGGCAACCTGGTGGCCAATCAGCAGTCTATGTTCATTTCAAACTGAGGGCGGTCGTTGCGATACAAACGTTTAGATAGTAAAATGTTAACAAATGACTTCCATAGAACCCTCTCATGATATAAAACTACCACATTCTAAAAATACATTTCTATTTTCTACCCACATAGCCTACCGCATAAAGTTTGCAACAACAACCATTTATTCTAGTAAATATAGAGGCAGATATCCCTTATGCGAAAACAATAAATTTTTTTCTTGCGGCAGGACGGCAGTGTTTCCTGTCCACGAAATTGCCCTCTGCATTAAAGTACAGAGCCGTTGCAGTATGCCGTTTATTTTTATCCAAACTATAGCATTTACTGCACTAACACTGTAGTAATTCTGTTCTGCACTACAGCATTACTCTAGTAATAACAATTCACTGTAGTGCAGAGTTTGATTCTTTCCATAAAGGATGGCATCATGGTAGCTAACATGCTAAATAAATGGCTGTACTATTGACATACCTTCAGTTGATCTTGCTGTAGGCGTAAGGTGAAATGTTTTCAAATAGATGCATGCTGAATTGCTGTGCCATTAGACTTTTCGTTAGTGTACAGGGGAAAAAAAAACCTCTGCAAAAACATAAACATCCAGTTGTCCTCTCATTTCCAATGAGCTCTCTAACCATAGCTATTACAGGACGTGACATCACACACACGCGAGGCAGTCTTAAAGGCATACCGCATATTTTGTAGATTAATAATTTCAGTCCACTGCTACAATAATATGCCATTGTGTACGTTAACTCATGAGTTATATGGCAATCTATTGAATTTGCAAAGTGTTGCTGTAGCAGCTTTGTCAGTTACAAAAACAAAAACTGGTTGAACCAGTTTCCAAAAGCCAGAATGCACACACAATGGCTTTAATAGCCCAGCCATTTCATGTGCCTCTGAATGGCTGTCATTAGCAAGTAGGCTAAGCTTAAATTGCTCTTGGTCTAGTTTTTTGTGTGAATTTAAAACTCAGTTTGGAATACTTATTGAGACATCTACATTTTATTTTTTATTGTAGTCTACTTGACTTAATACAACTTGCGACATATATACTTATTTTATTGTAGCGTACTTTACTCTTTCTATTTCAGCTTTGGTTCAATTAATGTGCTATAAAAACAATGAATGGAGAAACAATGAATGAAGGCTGCACCACAGACCTAAAATGAACTAGACTGGCAGCGCCTGTTCTAAACACTAGGTGGAAACTGGACGCCATCTTACCCCAGACTAACTCAGCTGTGAGTTGTTTAACAGTATTTTATTTAATTTCGGAGGGATTTTCACATTGCATGCCGATTTTTTATAGGCTACACAGCAATAACAGTTTGCTGTGCGAAGTCTGGAGTAAAGTCTGGGGTAGCCAAAAATGGCGGCCGCAGATTCCGGTACCACGTGACCGACTGCCAGTATAGTTTACTTTAGGTCTGTGGGCTGCACTAATACAGTGATATGCTCAGTTTTTCATAGCCAAGAGAAACAAGGAGAGAACATACCAAGTCATTAGGGGAAAAAACTGTGTTGTACTGCAGGATAAAAAATAAAATATTGTTTTTTAAGGCCACAAATACTCCACAAAACTCAGCATCAATAAATGTTGTATTTAAACCAGTTTGCAAAAGATAAAATGCAATGGCCAGCTAATCAGCCATTTAATGTGTGGAATCTGAATAGCAGTACACTGTAAAAAATGTCCGTAGAATTAACAGGGAATTTATGTAAAATCATGACATAAAAAAACTGTAAATACAAAAACAATGAAGCAGTGTGTAATTTACATCAATATACTGTAAAACTCCTCACCAAATACCACTGTTAATTTAACAGTAAGAATATGTTGAATTGATCATATTTTTTTGTAGAATTTACAAATTGTTGTAGTTTAAACACAGACAAACTGTAATACTAAAACAGAATGTGATAGTTAAAATTACATAATTGCCCTGTTAAAAAAAATACAAAAACGGCCACTGTCGTGGCTCAGTCGACTAAGGCGCCATACCGTGAATCTGGGGACCCGGGTTCGATTCTGACCCAAGGTCATTTCCCAGTCTCTCTCTAGCTCATTTCCTGTCTCTACACTGTCCTATTCAATAAAGGTGAAAAAAGCCCCCCCCAAAAAATATCTGTCTAGTAGATCATTGAAACCAGCATACAAAAATCCCGTTGTTCTTACGGAAAAAAACTGGCAGCTGGAGTCACCAGAAAAAATCCGTAAAATATACAGCAAAACGGTAATTGCTTTTACGGTACAGCTTGTACATTTTACAGTTAAATCCAGCATATAAAACACTGGACTTCTGTTATATTTGCTACTTTAAACTGTAAAATGTACATGCTGTGCTGTAAAAGCAATTACCGTTTTGCTGTATATTTTACGGATTTTTTCTGGTGACTCCAGCTGCCAGTTTTTTTCCGTAAAAACAACAGGATTTTTTTTACAGTGTAGCCTAACAATGGCTGTCATTATCAAGTAATTAGGCTCTTGGCCTACTTATGTGTGTCTGCATTTCACTGAATTTAAAACAACTTAAAACAACTTGAGACATCTGTACTTATTTTATTGTAGCCTACTTTACTCTTTCTATTTCAGCTTTGGTTCAATTAATGTGCTATAAAAACAATGAATGGAGAAACAATGAATGAAGGCTGCACTAATACAGTGATATGCACACAGTTTTTCATAGCCAAGAGAAAAAGGAGAGAACATACCAAATCATTAGGGGGAAAAAACTGTTGTACTGCGGGATATAATTTGAAATATTGTTTTTTAAGGCCACAAATGCAAGGGGTCCACCAAATCCAGCACCAATAATGTTGTCTTTAAACAAGTTTGCAAAAGATAAAATGCAGTGGCCAGCTAATCAGCCATTTAATATGTGGAATCTTAATAGCAGCCTACCAATGGCTTGCATTATCAGGTAATTAGGCTCTTGCCTACCACACACACAATGAATGGGGAACCCCGTTTGGAATGCAACTTGCAATATAATTCACTTTGTATGGTACTCTTTGCACTCTTTGTAAGTTAGACCTACTTTTGTGTATGTCTCCATTTCACTGAATTTAAAACAAATATCATACCTTTTTGTATTTTACTCTATTTGCACTTTGGTCCAATTTAGCCCTACCATAAAAATGAACAGGAGAAATTAATGAATAATGTCACACTAGGCTGGCCTAGTGTAAAATATCAAGGAAACAAAAACTGTCAGCACTGGTTCTCAGAACAACCAAAAAACAGCCAAGCATAACGTTGTGTGGTGGTAGCAGTGCAACTACTGGCTAACGTTTCATATGAGTGGTTCCCTAAAAGTTCAAGGAACGTTAGCCTTTGTTTGTTTTTTGCTGTAACCAAAGGGAACGTTCTTTAAATGGTAGTTTTTGGTTTGGTTATAACCTAACCTTTAGAGAACCAAATTCTAACGTTCCCTTTACGTCCTCTGTTACTAGGGATACTGACAAGTTGTCAACAGTTTATTAATGTTTCTGTCATTTTTGAAGAAGTTCAGAAGAACACATGTTAATTTGTCAAATTGCTCAGGTACAGGTACAAGTCCGGACCTGTACCTAAACCTCTGTACCGGTACCTGTACCTGTACCTGATGTTACGTTTAGGTACGCAGCCCTACTTTATACCATAATAGAGGTCGACCGATTTTCCTTGAACCTTTGTCCAGGACTCCATACAGAAGCTGCTTCACTGGGTGATCTTCTGGCATACGTGCAACATGGCCTATCCAGTGGAGTCTGTTTCGGATAAGAGTGGTTTCAATGTCCGTGGCTCTCGCACGATGCAATACCTCGTCGTTTGTGACAAAGTCATTCCATTTCATATTGAGTATTGATCGAAGATGGAGTTGTTGTACGGTTCTAAGGAGATTTGCGTGTTTACGATAGAGAGTCCAGGATTCGCTCCCATATGTCATCTGGGGGATGATGCATTGGTTATACACCTTGAGTTTTTTTTCCGTTGTTAGGTCTTTACAATCGAAAACCCTTTCCCTGAGCTGTCCCATTGCGCTTGATGCGGTTTGAATCCGTGCAGTGATTTACGCATCTAACCTGCAGTCTTTAGTGACGTAGCTACCCATATATTTAAAGCGGTCTACTCTCCGCAATCTCTGTCCATCAATATGGAAATCAACTTGATCACCAATACTCATTGTTTCAGTTTTCTTGATGTTGATACAAAGGCCCATCTTCTTTGATAGACTACTGTAGGCAGACAACAAACACTGTAGACCTATTCCGTCAGTGGAGAACACTGCAATGTCATCTGCATATTGGGATTCTCTTATATAGCTGGTGACAGTCTTGGTCTTGGATTTCAGTCGTTGCAAGTCAAAGAGGTCGCCATCGTATCTAAAGCAAATTTTGATGCTGTACTGTGAACCAATGTCTTTAAAAGCCAAGAGCAGCATAATAGCTGCATAGATACTGAACAGAGTAGGTGCAAGCTTACAACCTTGCTTAACACCACTGTTGTATTCTATTGGTTCAGACAGTTCCCCATCAATGCATAGTCTGGCATGTACTCCTGAGTAGAGTTTCTTGATGACTCGGACAAACTTGGGAGGGCAACCAAGCTTGTGTAGGATCACAAAGAGGAGGTCTCGGTTAACGCAGTCAAAAGCCTTGGTGAAATCAATGAAGGCAATATGTAAATTTTGACACTGCTCCCTGCATTTTTCCATGATTTGTTGCAAAACGAAGATACCGTTGATTGTACTTCTTCCCTCTCTGTAGCCTGACTGAGATTCAGGATAGACACATTCTGCGATACATTTGAGATGCTGCAGCAAGATATCAGAGAATACTTTGCCAACCACACTCAGCAGAGATATACCACGGTAGTTACCACAATAACTACAGTCGCCTTTTTTGAATATAATGCAAACAATTGCATCGATCTGGTCCACAGGTAGGCTTTCTGATGACCAAAAGAGGTTGAAGATGGTGCAAAGGAAGTTTATCAGGGTGTATCCACATTCACTAGGATCTCTGGAATTATTCCATCTGGACCAGAGGTCTTCTTGAGTTTCGTGTTTTGACAGCCTTCGCCACTTCATCCATGTTGATTGGGTCATCAAGTTCTACAGTGACCGAGCACTGTTCCAGCTCATCCAGTATGCTCGGATCAACTTCGGTGGTTTGATTTAAAAGCTCGTCAAAATGCTCAATCCATCTGTCCTTGATGTCGTGAGGTGAGGAGAGCATTACTCCACTTTTCGATTTAACTGGATTGAGAGTTTTCGGCTTTGGACCATAGATGGCTTTAATGGTGCAGTAGAAATCTTTGAGGTTGTTCTCTTTAGCGTATTTGTCCGCTTTGTCTGCTTTACGCTGAAACCAACTGTTTTTGAGACTCCTGATCTCATTTCGTAGTGCAGCTCTATCACCATCCCGTCTCTTGTCTTTGATGAGAGCCTGAATCACTTCAGCTTGATCGTCAAACCAGTCCATGCTTCTTGCTTTCTTTTTACCAAAAATATGGCTCGTTGCACTTTGAAGAACTTCTTTCAGAGTGTCCCACGCTACCTCACATTCAGGAATATTTTCATTCAAGAACCTTTCCAGTTTCTCTTTCTTCTCTGTATTAATTGCAGTATCCAGTCTAGGTGGTGGTCTTGACCCTCTTTTCTTCTTTTTTACCATTATTGAGCATTTACATTTAAGGAGCTTGTGATCTGTGAAACAGTCAGCTTTGGGATCAACCTTGACTACATTTATGAAGCATCTAGCTTCTTTATCAGCCAGTACATGGTCTACCTGATCCCAGTGTTTGGATCGCATGTGCTGCCAGGTATTCTTAAGATGGTTTCTGAGTTGAAACATTGTACCCATAACTGATAGTTTGAAACAGGTGCAGAACTCCAACAGCATCAAGCCATTGGCATTCATTTTGCCAACTCCATATTTTCCGATGACAGATGGCCAGGATTCCCAATCTTTTCCAATCCGGGCATTAAAATCTCCCAAGCCAATGATATTATCACCCATATCAACCATACATTCCCCAAGCTTCTCGTAGAAGCACTCCTTCTCAATTGCAGATCTTTGCATTGTGGGGGCATAGACACTGATAAGTGTTAAATAGTTCCCATCTAGGAGTTGAATGTGGACGGTCATTAATCTGTCGTTGACAGGAACTGGGATAATGTGACCCAATTTGTTAGAGACTGCAAAGCTGACGCCAGCGGTCTTGTCTACTCCACCACTCCAAAAGATGGTATGGCTTTTCTCCTTGATATTACCGGAGCCATGGCGTCTAACCTCACTGAGCGCACAGATGTCGATTTCCGACTTTTCAAGTTCTTTGCAGATGATGGCTGTTGCACGTTCAGGTCTGATGCCTGTATCGCTGTCATTAGTAGTCCGGACATTCCATGCCGCAATGTTTAAATACTTTCTTCTCCTAAGAGGATTGAACGTCTTATCTGATTCATTGGCTGATATAGCATTCTCATTCTCATATGGACTTCGCCTATTTTTCTCCACCGCCATAGATTGTGGCGCGTCGGTTCCCTCGGACGCAGTAGTATTCTCTAGAGACGTTCTTGACAAACTCATCATAAAATTGTGGGGCTGTGCCTATGAAAGTTGACACTTATCGGCATGAAAAAATGTCCCTTGGCGAGTGCTGCCTGACACATGATGGGACAGCAAAGCTGACACAGTCGTAGGAAGCACACGTTGCAGATGCTAGAACAGCTGCCGAATTGACAAACTGAACTACCATTTGCCAGAACAGCTGCCGGGTTGACAGACTGAACTGCCGTTTGCCAGATCAGCCGCCAGGTAATTAGTTACCGGTTTAAGATTATTTAATTTGCTTCAGAATGTGATTGTCTCAGTTCATCTGATTATTTAATTAGCCTTTTACATTTTATCAGTGAAAATGCATGCATATACATGTATGTTGCATGAGTTACAACACCTATCCTGTTTTAATGAGAGTCACATGAGACTGTCAGTTCAATTCCATCCAGTTTTCTAGACGGCTTTGTTCCCTGGCTTTATTTCGTAAGGTGGTGGCCTCCGTGGCTGATGTGTTACTATTGGATTCACTTTCCAATAGTTCGAACTGATATGGTTCTACATGAATAGCAGTAGTGTGTACACACACTCCAATTTCAGGACGATCACAGTCAGATGTATTACTATCTGAGGAATCCGAAGAATCTCCAATAAATCCGAATGAAGAGGCCATTGCAACCATTCTCGCCTGCCGAGTCTGGCTTTGGTCTATAGCTGTCAAAGGCCTCGGCCTTAAAACCGGTTACTGCTGTGATGTCACACTCAGGGCTGGCTGGCTCAGTGGGGCAGCTCAAATGGCAACTTTGCAGTCGATTTTAACTCTCAAAAATATATGTTTTTTTTAATTCCCATTTATGCAGCATACAAGAGTCAAGGATGGAGATACTATGCACTCAGAAATGTATTTAAAAATAAAGGTTCTGAGTATCTCCTTTAAGTTTCATGATTAAATACTATAAACGAAAGAATTGGCGCCATCTGCTGGATATCACTCTTAATGGCAATGTGAAAGCAAAGTGATGTCCTCCTTTATCCATCCATCCATCCATCCATCCCACTTATCCTGTGCAGGGTTGCAGGCAAGCTGGAGCCTATTCCAGCTGACTATGGGTGAGAAGTGGGGTAAACCCTGGACAAGTCACCAGATCATTGCAGGGCTGACACATAGAGACAAACAACCATTAACACTCAGTCAATTTAGAGCCATCAATTAACATAACCTGCATGTCTTTGGATTGTGGGGGAACCCAGAGCACACGGAGGAAACCCACACAGATACAGGGAGAACATGCAAACTCCACACAGAAAGGCCCCTGTCAGCCACTGGGCTCGAACCCAGAACCTTCTTGCTGTGAGGTGACAGTGCCAATACACCATTGTAGCATCCTTTATCCTTTTAATGTTTAATATTACATTTATTACTCATCATTCATTCATTCATTCATTTTCTTGAACACAGGTTTCATTTCCATCGCAGGTTGCGGGTGAGCTGGAGCCAACTGCAACTCATACTAGGTGAGAGGCAGAGTCCAGAATACTTCTTATATGTAATTTAACATATATTTCATTGTTTATTTATTTTATATGGATGAATATATTTTAAGCAAGTAAAAGAGCAAAACAAAATAAAATGTTTATATTTACGTTTACGTTCAAGGTATTTGACAGACGTCCTTATCTAGAATGACCTTACAGAAGTGCTTTCAAGTCGCTATCAGTACATATAGCCTGATAATGGTTCAGTAGGTCACAAGGAGTAAGAGTACTATCAGAATAAAAACTCAGTTGGTCAGAAAAGCAAACAGAAATCACTTCAAAAACAAACAGCATTAAAATGAGCCCATATCAACATCAGGTGCATTCATTTATAATAAGCTTGTCAGAGCTTTGAAAAAAAAAAATCGATGTGGCAGTGACTGAAATTGGAACAAGGGGCATCGTAGAGTACAGTGGTGCTTGAAAGCTTGTGAACCGTTTAGAATTTTCTATATTTCTGCATAAATATGACCTAAAACATCATCAGATTTTCACACAAGTCCTAAAAGTAGATAAAGAGAACCCAGTTAAACAAATGAGACAAACATATTATACTTGGTCATTTATTTATTGAGGAAAATGATCCAATATTACATATCTATGAGTGGCAAAAGTATGTGAACCTTTGCTTTCAGTATCTGGTGTGACCCCCTTATGGAGCAATAACTGCAACTAAACGTTTCCGGTAACTGTTGATCAGTCCTGCACACCAGCTTGGAGGAATTTTCAAGATTCAAGATTCTTTTTATTTGTCCCGAGGGAAATTTGTCTTGGACATACACATAGCTGCTGCATAACAAAAACAAACAAACAAACAAACAAACAAACAAAAAAAAAAGACAAAGTGCCATCGTAGAGATGCATAAAGTGCGTACTTAAAGTGCATACCTAGTGCGGCCCCATACATACATACATAGCATTACAAGACTGATAGTTTGTTAACGACATGAGTTCAATAAGTTCACAGACATTGGAATAAAAGAGAACTTATACCTGTTCAAAAACCTTTTTTTGTTTTTAACTGGGACTCTGTATCGCCTGCCAGAGGGTAGCAGCTCATACTCTGGGTTCAAAACATGTGATGGGTCCTCAATTATTTTCCTGGCCTGCCTGAGTACAGATTCTTTATATGTTGCTTGGAGGGTGGGGTAATCCCTCACCCCCACTACTTTCAGTGCAGAGCGGGTCAATCTATTGATTTGGGACTTTACTCTTACTGTTAGATTTCCAAACCAAACAGTGATTGCATAGCGTAGTACACTCTCAACAACAGCATGATAAAAAAGTAACATTATCCTCTGTTGAACACCAAACACCCTGAGTCTACGTAAAAAGTGTAGTCTCTGCTGGATCCTAGTACACACATTATTAACATGAACATTCCAGGACAGATTGTTATCAAAGTAAACACCCAAATATTTGTAAGAGTCAACCTGAGCAATATTGGTATCAAAAATGAGTAATGGAGTGTGGTCTCCTACATGACTGGGGTCAAAGACCATTTCTTCTGTTTTTTTTGCATTTACAGTGAGGTGGTGCTCCTCACACCACTGCACGAACCTATGTACCTCTTGCTTATAGACAGAGGTGTTTAGATCCCCATTTAACAGACACAAGATGGCGGTGTCATCAGAAAATTTAACAAATGAAACAGTAGGGTGTCTACTAATGCAATCATTTGTGTATGCTGTGAACAAGGGGGGAGAACTCATGCAACCTTGAGGGACTCCCGTACTTATTGTTTTTAACTGAGATGTTGTTTGGTTCACTCTGACCTGTTGTGTCCTGTTTGTTAAAAAGGAGTGGTACCACCTGATGATGGATTAACAGACATGTGTTGAAATTTACTAAGAAGGATGTGTGGCTGCACGGTGTTAAATGCAGAGATGAAATCAACAAACAGTAGTCTGGCATAAGCCTTAGGATTTTCAAGATGTTGCAGGATTGAGTGTGTTATGGTCAGAATTGCATCATCAGTGCCACGGTTGTCTCTATAGGCAAACTGATATGGATCTAGTTGACCTTGTAGGTTTGATTTCAGCTTCCCCACCATCAACTTCTCTAGACACTTAACTACAATAGAAGTCAAGGCTACTGGTCTGTAGTCGTTGTTCTCTTGAGGGACTGCTTTTTTGGGGAGAGGGATGATAGTCACCCTCTTCCACAGAGATGGAACTGTATGTGAGTCCACTGACCTTTGGTAAACAGGAGCCCAAGCTGGTGTCAGTTCTTCTGCGCATGTCTTTAATAAGAATGGCGAGACACCATCTGGGCCGGCTGCTTTGTTTGTATCTAATTTTTTAAACAGTTTTGTAACAGCCAAGTAATCTATGTCTATTTTTGGAGCACCACCCTGTAATGATATGGTGCTGATGACCTTATCACACTCTGAGGTATGATCTTGTGTATCAAACCTGAGGTAAAAGTTGTTCAAGTTATTTGCCATAGCACTATCATCAGTTGTGTGCAATGGTTTCCTGGTAGGGGTCATATTTGTGATTGATTTCATAGTGGGCGGCACGGTGGTGTAGTGGTTAGCGCTGTCGCCTCACAGCAAGAAGGTCCGGGTTCGAGCCCCGTGGCCGGCGAGGGCCTTTCTGTGTGGAGTTTGCATGTTCTCCGCGTGGGTTTCCTCCGGGTGCTCCGGTTTCCCCCACAGTCCAAAGACATGCAGGTTAGGTTAACTGGTGACTCTAAAATTGAGTGTGAATGGTTGTCTGTGTCTATGTGTCAGGCCTGTGATGACCTGGCGACTTGTCCAGGGTGTACCCCGCCTTTCGCCCGTAGTCAGCTGGGATGGGCTCCAGCTTGCCTGCGACCCTGTAGAAGGATAAAGCAGCTAGAGATGAAGAGATGAGATGAGATTTCATAGTGTCCCACATTTTTTTGGTGTTATTTGCATTAAAGTCCTTTTCAATGGTCTCCTTATATCGTCGCTTTGCTGAGGTTATTTTCTGGTTTAGTTCCTTTTGTACTAGTCTTTGTTGTAGTAAGTCCTTGTTTTTGAAGGCAATCCTCTTGCGTCTGATGCAGTCTTTAATGTCCTTGTTAATGTATGGCTTGTTGTTTGACTATATCTTTATTGTCCTGTGCGGTATTACCGCCTCCACACAGAAGCTGATGTATGAAGTGATGACATCTGTGGATGTATTCAGGTCAGGTTCATGAAAGATATCCCAGTCTGTGCTTAGAAAGCACCCTTTGAGGGTTTCAATACTGTCCATGGACCAGTTTTTAACAGTTTTCACCAAAGGTTTGCACCTCTTTAGTGCAGCACGGTAAATGGGAATAAGATGTATAATATTGTGGTCTGAGTTGGACAGTGGTGCCTTGGCTATGGCTGTATATGTGTTTTGAATATTCCCATAACATTTGTCCAGTATTTTATTAACCCTGGCGTGACATGTAATGTACTGTTCAAACCCAGGTAGAGTCATTTCCAGTTTGCAATGATTGACATCCCCCAAGATGAGTATGGGAGCGTCAGGTGTACGCTGTAGCTGTCTGTGTACACAGTCAGCTACAATGCCTGCAGCTCTCCCTGCGTTGGCACTAGGTGGTACGTAAACAGTGCAAATTAAGATGTTTCCAAACTCTCTTGGAAGGAAGAATGGTCTGAGGCTCAGGCACAGCAGTTCAATGTCCGGGTTGCAGACCGACTCTCGTGTTGTATACTGCCTGCACCACTTATCGTTTATATAAACACATAGTCCACCCCCTCTCCTCTTGCCCGACTCAAAACTTCTGTCCAAACGTGCGAGGGAGAAACCGCTCAACTCAACAAGTGAATTGGAAATGTCCGGGTGAAGCCAGGTTTCCTTGAAAACCATAGCGCATGACTCACGGTACTCATTGCAGTTTCTAGTGTACAGTTTTAGTTCATCCATTTTATTTTTTAAAGAGCGCACGTTACCCAAAATAATCGACGGTAGTGGCGGCTTATTCCCTCTCCGTCGGAGCCTCTTCCTCACACCGTCAGCTCTGCCCCTTCGCCACGGTCTCCTCGGCCTGTTGTCGGTGTTCTCGTCCTGCCAGCTTACTCCCGTGGGTCATTGTAATTCCTTGGGCAGGTTGACAATAAGCGGTGTTTCTGCAGTGTAACTGTTGCACAGAGACAATAGTGTTCCCCTGTCGTAGATAAACATGTCCTGGTTGCTGTCAACTGTTTGACATGGCTTCAGTGCCGAAAGCAACAGAAGCACTCCAATACCGACAACTTTCAGCGACGCCATCTCACAATGCCATGTAACATCAAACAAAGTCAGACCGAAAAAAACGAGAACATTACGACTTACAACATAAACAAACAACATAAAATGCAGCAGCTCTGCTGTCCGTGTCGCTGCAGAGCAGCGCCACACCCCACCACATTATCCACCACCAATTTTAGCCCATTCCTCCATACAGAACAGCTTTAACTCTGGGATGTTGGTGGGTTTCCTCTGAACTGATCGCTTCAGGTCCTTCCACAACATTTTTCGATTGGATTAAGGTCAGGACTTTGACTTGGCCATTCCAAAACATTGACTTTATTCTTCTTTAACCATTTTTTGGTAGAACAACTTGTATGTTTAGGGCTGTTGTCTTGCTGCATGACCCACCATCTCTTGAGATTCATTTCATGGACAGATGTCCTGACATTTTCCTTTAGAATTCGCTGGTATAATTCAGAATTCATTGTTCCATCAATGATGGCAAGCCGTCCTGGCCCAGATGCAGCAAAACAGGCCCAATCCATCATACTACCACCACCATGTTTCACAGATGGGATAAGGTTCTTGTGCTGGAATGCAGTGTTTTCCTTTCTCCAAACATAACGCTTCTCATTGAAACCAAAAATTCTATTTTGATCTCATCCGTCCACAGAACATTTTTCTAGTAGCCTTCAGGCTTGTCCACATGATCTTTAGCAAACTGCAGACAAGCAGCAATGTTCTTTTTAGGGAGCAGTGGCTTTCTCCTTGCAACCCTGCCATGCACACCATTGTTGTTCACTGTTCTCCTGATGGTGGACTCATGAACATTAACATTACCCAATGTAAGAGAGACCTTCAGTTGCTTAGAAGTTACCCTGGGGTCCTTTGTGACCTCGCCGTCTATTACACGCCTTGCTCTTGGAGTGATCTTTGTTGGTCGACCACTCCTGGGGAGGGTAACAATGGTCTTGAATTTCCTCCATTTGTACACAATCTGTCTGACTGTGGATTGGTGGAGTCCAAACTCTTTAGAGATGGTTTTGTAACCTTTTCCAGCCTGATGAGCATCAACAATGCTTTTTCTGAGGTCCTCAGAAATCTCCTTTGTTCTTGCCATGATACACTTCCACAAACATGTGTTGTGAAGATCAGACTTTGATAGATCCCTGTTCCTGAAATAAAACAGGGTGCCCACTCACACCTGATTGTCATTCCATTGATTGAAAACACCTGACTCTAATTTCACCTTCAAATTAACTGCTAATCCTAGAGGTTCACATACTTTTGCCACTCACAGATGTGTAATATTGGATCATTTTCCTCAATAAATCAACAACCAAGTATAATATTTTTGTCTCATTTGTTTAACTGGGTTCTCTTTATCTACTTTTAGGACTTGTGTGAAAATCCGATGATGTTTTAGGTCATATTTATGCAGAATTATAGACAATTCTAAAGGGTTCACAAACTTTCAAGCTCCACTGTAATTACAAATGCTCATTTACACATGATATACATTCACCGGCCACTTTAATAGGAACTTGTTCTTGATTCTAAGATCCCTGTTCTTGGCTGCAGGAGTGGAACCCAATGTGGTCTTCTGCTGTTGCATGCTGAGATGCTTTTCTGCTCACCACAGTTGTAAAGAGTGATTATATGAGTTATGAGTTCTTATATCCTTCCTGGCAAAAAAAATTCTCAAACCAATCTAGCAATTTTTCACTGACGTCTCTTATCAGCAAGGCATTTGTTTCCACCCACAGAACTGTCCATCACTCACTCTATGATTTTTGTTTTTTGCACCATTCTTTGTAAACTCTAAAGACTGTTGAGTGTGAAAACCCCAGGAGATCAGCAGTTTCTGAAATACTCAAACGAGTCCATCTGGCTCAAACCAACACCCATGCCACAGTGAAAGAAAGATCACCATTTTTCCCATTCTGATGTTTGAACATTGCGAACATTAACTGAAGCTCTTGATTTGTATCTGCATGATTTGATGCAATGTGCTGCTGTCAAGGGATTGGATGATGAGATAACTGTTTAAATATCTTCTTCTTTTTTTTTGGCTGCTCCTGATTAGGGGTCGCCACAGCGGATCTTTCATCTCCATTGCTCCTTGTCCTCCGCATCCTTCTCTACCACACCTGCCACTTTCATGTCCTCTCTCACCACATCCATGTATTTCCTCTTTGGCCTTCCTCATTTTCGTGTGCCTGGCATTTCCATCCTCAAATTTCTCCTTCCAACATGCTCTGCATCTCTTCTCAGGATGTGCCTGTACCATCTCAGTCTCATCTCTCTTAGCTTAATTCCCAAGCTCTCCACATGTGTTGTCCCTCTGATGTGCTCATTCCTTATCCTGTCCAACCTCGTCACTCCCATCGCAATATAATATAACATAATATAACATAATATAATATAATATAATATAATATAGGGTGGCACGGTGGTGTAGTGGTTAGCGCTGTTGCCTCACAGCAAGAAGGTCCGGGTTCGAGCCCCGTGGCCGGCGAGGGCCTTTCTGTGCGGAGTTTGCATGTTCTCCCCGTGTCCACGTGGGTTTCCTCCGGGTGCTCCGGTTTCCCCCACAGTCCAAAGACATGCAGGTTAGGTTAACTGGTGACTCTAAATTGACCGTAGGTGTGAATGTGAGTGTGAATGGTTGTCTGTGTCTATGTGTCAGCCCTGTGATGACCTGGCGACTTGTCCAGGGTGTACCCCGCCTTTCGCCCATAGTCAGCTGGGATAGGCTCCAGCTTGCCTGCGACCCTGTAGAACAGGATAAAGCGGCTAGAGATAACGAGATGAGATAATATAGGGCGGCACAGTGGTGTAGTGGTTAGCGCTGTTGCCTCACAGCAAGAAGGTCCTGGTTCGAGCCCCGTGGCCGACGAGGGCCTTTCTGTGCGGAGTTTGCATGTTGTCTGTGTGGGTTTCCTCCGGGTGCTCCGGTTTCCCCCACAGTCCAAAGACATGCAGGTTAGGTTAACTGGTAACTCTAAATTGACCGTAGGTGTGAATGAGATGATATAATATAATGCAGTGGTTCTACAATAAAGGGAATAACCTTGCCTACAGGATGTGCCATAGCAACTATAACTCAGTCTTTGATTATTTTCCAATAAAAACACACCCTGTCATGTTTTGGTTCTTACTTCAAATCTATTCTTTTTTACAGTTTATTATAACTGGATATAAACACCAAAGAAGCACAGAAATCATTCTAATCATTCTGCAATGCATACTCGAGTATACAAAGGTTAAAAGGTTCATCATGCGCTCATTGTCAGTCAGTTCACAGCTGATTGTGGCTGATATTTTACTATGAATCCTGTGGTTTTGCCACTATCACACTCACACACAGTGGCTCATTGTCAGGCAGAGCTGTGAGAATTAACAGTAACTTCAGCTTTACCTTTTTGCCACTTCATGGTTATGGTGTGCTGCTGCTAGTGTCAGAAAAAAATTAGTCAAAAACACATACACAACCCACAAACCTTATCATGTCTGCACTTGTCTTTTGTCAGCCCTTCATTCTATACCTTTCTCAGAGAGAGAGAGAGAGAAAGAGAGAGGGAGAGAGAGAGAGAAACTAAATGAGTGAAATAGAAAAAAGACTGAGACAGGCACACAGACAGAAAAGAGATTACACACACCGTGATAAACACACCATGTCATTCTCATCTTCACTAAAGGGAACAGGAAATCATTTAGATCCATTAAAACGAGATCCATTTGACGATAAACAAACAGACACAAAGTCAGACAAGTAACCACGAGGTCTTAATCACCTTAGCGGTAACAGTGCAGCAAAAACAGATCACGACGGCAAAGATCTACATCTACGAGCAAAAGTTTGCACACCTAGATCTACATCTACGAGCAAAAGTTTGCATGTTTGAAATCATCTTGAATAGCTTTTCTTTTTCCTCCAACTCTGTGAAAGGTCAATATTTTCTGGTTTATGTCAAGCAAGCTTTTGGAATGCAAATAAATTATCAAGAGATCCTCTTTTAAATTTGAGTTTACAGAAAGGTTTACAGGGCATGTGGCAGAGACGAGAGGAGTTTTCTAGATTGTGAGTTTGAGGTCAGAGTCCTGGATGTTGATTGAGACAGTTGTAGCTTTACTGGGTTCCTCATGGGTTCTTTGGATAGGCTCCTATTAGAACCTTTTCTGGGAAACAGTCTGTCATAGGTTTCATATCTTTGACGGACAATTGAAGAATCCTGAAGGCTTAAAAGGTTTCCTGTTTCATGAAAATGGATCAGATTCATATGCAAGCTCCTTTCCGGCACATATGACAAAACATTCCATGGATTTTCCTCACAACATCCATTACCCATGACTGCTTATCCAGTGCGGGGCCATGGGCAAGCTGGAACCTGTCCCAGCTTACTATGGGCAAGAGGCAGGGTACAACCTGGAGAAGTCGCTAGGTCATCACAGGACTGACACATAGAGACAAACAACCATTCACACTCACATTCACACCTACGGTCAATTTAGAGCCACCAATGAGCCTAACCTGTAGCCTAACCAGACTCCACACAGAAAGGCCCCTGTCTTCGAACCCAGAATCTTCTTGCTGTGAGGTGACAGTGCTAACCATTACACCATCATGCCACCTACCTCACAACAGTGAGTTTTTATCTTTCAGTCGTGACAGAATATCAAGCATTTGCAGCTTGATTTTTGTCAGAATTACGACATATCACTAAAAATGTCTTGTTTTTATCTTGAAGTTGTGACATCACTCAATTGTACCTTTTTTATCTTGGAATTGTGAGTTATTCTCACACAACTAACTTTTTTCATTATTACGAGTTATCATATCATTCTGACTTTAAATTTTGCAACTGCAATTTGATATTTCACAACTGTGACTTTTCATCTCACAGTTACTTAGTAACACTGCACAATTGCAACGTAGTGACTTCCATTTCTGATGTTCAACACACAACAAAACACAGACGTGTGTATACAATCAGTATTACCCAGCTGGAACTGTCCACTATGAGACAACGTGTTACAACCCTGATTCCAAAAAAAAGATGGGATGCTGTGTAACATGTAAATAAAAACAGAATGCAATGATTTACAAATTCTTTTTGACCAATATTCACTTCAATACAATACAAAGACAAGATATTTCATGTTGAAATCGATATATTCTTTTTTTTTCCATAAATATACACTCATTCTGTATTTGATGCCTGCAATATCTTCCAAAATGTTGGGACAGTGGCAATAAAAGACTGAGAAAGTTGTAGAATGCTCAACAACACCTGTTTGGAACATTCTACAGGTAAACAGGTTAACTGGTACTGTAACTGGAAAGGTAAGGATAGGGTGAGGTTCACCACTTTCTGAAAAACTACATCATCCAACAGTTTAAGAACAAAGTTTCTTAATGTACAATTGCAAGGACTTTAGGGATTACACCATCAACAATCCATAATATCATCAAAAGATTCAGAGAATCCAAAGAAATATCTGCACATCCAGTAAGGGCCAAGATCAAAAACTGACGCGGAACATCCGTTACCTTTGTCTTTTACAAATTCTTTTTGACCAATATTCACTTCAATACAATACAAAGACAAGATATTTCATGTTGAAATCGATATATTCTTTTTTTTCCCATAAATATACACTCATTCTGTATTTGATGCCTGCAATATCTTCCAAAATGTTGGGACAGTGGCAATAAAAGACTGAGAAAGTTGTAGAATGCTCAACAACACCTGTTTGGAACATTCTACAGGTAAACAGGTTAACTGGTACTGTAATTGGAAAGGTAAGGATAGGGTGAGGTTCACCACTTTCTGAAAAGCTACATCATCCAACAGTTTAAGAACAAAGTTTCTTAATGTACAATTGCAAGGACTTTAGGGATTACACCATCAACAATCCATAATATCATCAAAAGATTCAGAGAATCCAAAGAAATATCTGCACATCCAGTAAGGGCCAAGATCAAAAACCGACGCGGAACATCCGTGACCTTCGATCCTTCAGGCGGCACTGCATTAAAAATTGACATGATTGTATAAAGGACATTACTACATGGACTTGGGAACACTTTGGAAAAATGTTATCCGTAAACACAGTTCATCATGACTTCCACAAATGCAAAGTGAAAACCAAATATCCACAACATCCAGAAACGTCACCGAATCCTCTGGGGCTGAGCTCATCTGAGATGTACTGACGCAAAGTGGAAAAATGTGCTCTGGTCTGATGAGTCCATGTTTCAAATTCTTTTTGGAAATCATGGACATTATGTCCTCTTGGCTAAAGAGGAAAAGGACCATCAAGATTGTTATCGTCACAAAGTTCAAAAGCTGGTATCTGTGATGGTATGGGGGCATGTCAGCGTACATGGCATGGGTAATGTGCACATCTGTGAAGGCTCCATTAATGCCGAAAGGTACATGCAGGTTTTGGAGCAACATGCTGCCATCTAGATGATGTCTTTTTCAGGGACATCCCTGTTTATTCAAGCAAGAGAAGACAATGTTAAGCCACCTTCTGCATGTGTAACAACAGTGTGGCTTCATGGTAAAAGAGTGCAGGTGCTAAACTGGCCTTCCTACCTCTTATTGAAAATGCATAGTGATGTAGTGATTATGAAGTGCAAAATATGACAAAAGTGACCCTGGACTGTTGAGCACCTGAAGTCGTATATCAAGCAAGAATGAGAGAGAATTTCACTTTCCAAACTTAAACAATTAGTGTCCTCAGTTCCCAAACGCTTACTGAGTGTCGTTAAAAGAAAAGGTGATGTAGCACAGTAGTAAACATGCCCCTGTCCCAACTTTTTTTTGGAATGTATTACAGGCATCAAATTTAGAATGAGCAAATATTTACAAAAAAAATTATAAAGTTCATCAGTTTGAACATTAAATATCTTGTTTGTTTGTATTGTGTTCAGCTGAATACAGGTAGAAAAGGATTTGAAAATCATGGTATTCTGGGTTTTTTTCTTTTTTTTTTTTCATTTTACACAGTGCCACAACTTTTTTGGAATTGGGATTGTAAATCACCGGTACTATAAATTCACAATTGTGAGATAAAATGTCATTCTGTACATATAAATCTCTAAAATGTTTTCTCAGACATGGCAGAACCAAGCTTCCATAGCTTTAAAACAAATTTGTTGTGAGATAAAATGCTGACATCCAATGTTCATGAGCTCAGCTTTATTTAATCCGATTGCTTTCAAATCCAGTTTATATGATCCAGAGTGTATTAAATAAGCACTAATGATATTTTTAAGGTCTAATCAGCAATGCTAAAAGGTAAGGGGTTCAAAAACTTTTGTCCAGCAGTAAACAGCATGCAGTACAACTGGCAGAACAAAGAATAAGGAAAATAGTGAAATGGTTGCTTACTGGGGTGGTGTAGTGGTTAGCACTGTTGCCTCACAACAAGAAGGTTCTGGGTTTGTGGGTTTGAGCCCAGTGGCTGACGGGGGTCTTTCTCTGTGGAGTTTGTGTGGGTTCCTCTGGGTGGTTTTTAATCTCCAACTTAGAGTTCCAGTCAGTGATCAAACACTCAGTGTGGGATACAGTAAAAGATGATGGGTGTAACACAATTACTGTAAAGGTCAATTTAAAGGAGGGGGAAAAAAGCAAGAATTTACCTGTAAAAATACGTTGATATCACTTCATGACAATATACTATCGTAGTGTGATTAATCATTTATTGAAATGAAAAAAATACATCAAGTTTAAGTGTGTTTAAAAAACAACAAAATATATTAATGTCAAAGATTGATAATGTGTCATCCCAGAATGTATACACCTTATAATTAAACAATGGGGATTCAGGATTCCTTTGCTACTAACAAAAGCATTGTGTGTTCAATTCTCAGGAATGTTAGAACAAACCCCTTACGCTCTGTAGGTACAATGTCGAAGCCCATGCAGTTTGGAGTATTGACATTCACTTGCCACTTTCATAGGAACTTGTTGTTGATTCTAAGATCCCTGTTCGTGGCTGCAGGAGTGGAACACAGTGTGGTCTTCTGCTGTTGCATGCTGAGATGCTTTTCTGCTCACCACGGTTGTAAAGAATGATTATATGAGTTACTATACCCTTCCTGGCAAAAAAAAATCACAAACCAATCTGTCCATTTTCCTCTGACCTCTCTTATCAACAAGGGATTTTTTCTACCCAAAGAACTGTCGCACAATGTTTTTTGTTTTTTTGCACCGTCCTGTATAAACTCCAGGTTTGTAATACTCAAGTCCGATTTGTACCCTAATTTTAAGGATTCGTGACTTGACTTGGACTTGAGCACTGATGACTTGGACTTGGACTCGGACTCGTGCATTAACTGCATCTGGACTCGTAAACTGGAGATGAGGACTCGGATTTTTTCTTTATTTTTGTGGAACATGCCATAATAATTTGGCAGAAGATATTTATATCGACATTAATTTTTATACTAATTTTGTGCAGGAGAATGCACAGTCACCTGTTCATACGTCATGTTCAGGAACAAACTAACGTTAATGGTGCTAAAATGCCTGGAGAGACGCCCCTAGGATTTTCCGCTTTGCTTATACAGACTTCTCGTGCAGTGGGAAAGAATGCACTGCTATGTGTTCCATATGTCAAAGAACTATCGAGGAGACGACAGGGACAACCTCGAACTTCAATCATCATTTAGCAAGACTCCACCCAGAGAAGGAAGTGACACGCTATGTTCATTGCTCTGATGATAGTGGGTGGGGCTTGCTGAGGAATGAACTAGCTAGTGTTAACCCTATCTCATGTTATTTGCCCTGTTGATAGTGGGCGGGGCTTACTGAGCGATGAAGGAGCTTTTTACCTGTTGCCTATTAACTAAAATGGGGCAGTCAAGCAGTAACATTAGTCCAACAGTAGCAGAGACGCTTTCACATAAAGGTAGCAACAGCCACCGTCAAATGGTGCGGTTGGAGTCTTGTTCTCGGACTTGACTTGGATCAATAGTGGACTCAACTTGAAATTTTCTTTAATGACTCCGACATGAACACTGGGGACTCAAGACTGGACTCGGACTTGAGATTTAGTGACTCGACTACAACGCCGGTAAACTCTAAATATGGTGTGTGTGAAAGCCCCAGGTTATTATTATTATTATTATTATTATTATTATTATTATTATTATTATTATTATTATTATGCATAATGGATTGTTGATATGATGCATTACATGGTAAGTAGTGTTCATAACACTTTGTCACCAAGTCCTACATACATACATATACATAGTGCATTATGAGAAAGTATAATGGTTATATAATGTGTTACTTCATATAAATCACAAAGTATATGGTCTTTTAACAGTTTATAAATGCATTATAAACAGTGCTGCAAACTGCAATCCCTTTTCATGAACAGTTACAATGACGTACAGTATATAATACCTTGTGAATGCATTATAACATGCACTCGCTGGCCACTTTATTAGGAACACCCATCCAATTGCTGTTTTATTTATGCAGTTCTCTAATCAGCCTTGACAGCAGCACAGTGCATAACATCATGCAGATACAAATCAAGAGCTTCAGATAATGTTCATTTCAAACATCAGAATGGGAAAAATTGTGATCTCAAAGTGTGACTTTCTTTCACTGTGGCATGGGTGTTGGTTTGAGCCAGATGGACTGGTTTGAGTATTTCACAAACCGCTGATCTCCTGGGGTTTTCACACACAAGAGTCTCTAGAGTTTACACAGAATGGTGCAGAAAACAAAGAAAACACTGAGTTGAGTGAATGACAGTTCTGTGGGTGGAAACAAATGCCTTGTTGATAAGAGAGTTCAGAGGAAAATAACCAGATTGGTTCGAGATTTTTTTGCCAGGAAGAATATCACAACTCATATAATCACTCTTTGCAACCGTGGTGAGCAGAAAAGCATCTCAGCATGCAACAGAAAACAGAAGACCACAATGGGTTCCACTCCTGCAGCCAAGAACAGGGATCTTAGAATCAAGAACAAGTTCCTGTTAGAGTGGCGGTGAGTGTGTGTTCCTAAGACAGTTTATGGAAAGCCTTCATAGTGCTACTGATTAGACTTTCCTGTCACCACACTTAAAGTTACAGCTTTGTGGATGTTTCTCACAGTGTGCTTCACTTCTGTAGAAGGGTTTATCCAGGTACCGTGTAGCATTATAAAGACCGAGCAATGAACACTGAACAGAAGAGTCACATGACCCTCATATGTAAATTAGTGTTGGATTTACACATGAAGTTTAGACACAATACTCAGGGTAATAATTCCACATATTCACCAGTAGTGAATTTTTTTCCCACAAGTAATTTCCTGATATAATTAATTTATCTTCATATTTATTTATGTTTCACATGTAAAACATGACATTTTATTTCCATATCGTATTAATTTTAACATGATTATTTTCACATATTCATTTTTTCACATGTATGGTATGGTTTTATTTTTAATTGTTTCATTTTAACACCTTCTGGCCGCTTCGGCAGTGCATTGATACGGAGCTCAGATATCAATGCGCTGCCGAAGCGTGCAGAAGGTGTTAGTATGCCTGTCATTATAGTGCGGACTTTCCATAGCATAGAAAATCGCTACGTTTCAATTTGTGTAACTGAACTTGTTTCATATCACTGGTCATATAAACCTATGTAAACAGGAAAAACGCGGAAGAGTTTGGTCGCATCTAACTACAGCCCCAAAAAATACCATTGGCCATGCTGAGCCTAGCTACATTGCTAACAGGAGTGACAGCGCGTCTGACTGCGTCTGACTGACTGGGAGGTCGCGCAAAGCTCGGATAGGTACGGAGCAGCTGGTCTCAATTCAGATAAGAGCATATTTCATTATGGAAATACGGTGGACTGTTCCTTTAAGGCAATTTTCTCACATTTTTGTTACATGTATGATGCTCATTTTCATCCCCCACATTTTTATTTGTGTTCAATTTTCTGAGTCTTTTTCTTACACGATTAATCGATTTTCACATTTATTTTTCACAGTTTTATTACTCCAGACGCCAGTTTACTCAGTGATTCATTTCTTGTCACACACTCATCTTCATATTCCACATGATTATTTCCACATTGGTTTGATCACATGACTATTTTTTCTATCATCTCCATTTTTCACGTGTACGGCATACGCGTTTGTTTTTCCACGTGTTGTTCTTTCTCATGATTCGTTGATTGTCTCGTGTTCATTTGTCTATTTTGTGCAAACGTGTGTGGGTTTTTTTTTGGTTTGTTTTTATTTTTTCACGCATTTTCCCACCAAGTTGTGAGAAATTCAGGAAAGGTGAGTCACTCAAAGTTGAATCTTCACACTCTTGATGTTTATCTTCAGACCAGATCAGCTTACGGTATTTTCAGTAACAGAAGATGATTCATTGATTTTCACATGTTCATTTTTGATATTTATTCACACATCATTTTATAAATAATATAATCACACTATGTATGTATTTATTTAAAATAATTGGACATTGATTGATTATTTATTTATTTATATGCATGTACTTGAATTCACATGGACAATTTCACGTGCTGAAATGCATCTTTGACGCTGTGATCGCTTGCATACATCCGATCATACACGATCATATTGTCAAGTACATCGATTCTTATTAAAGGCGATGTGATGTGGAAACTTTCTATAAATATTACATTGAACATGAGATACAATGCTGTAGCTAACAATAATAAAACCAGAAAAGTTTGTGCACATATTCGTGTGTGTGTGCTTTACCACACTGTAGTAGTCAATCAGAGGGTGGTGTAAATGTCTTGTAGGTTCCTGCCCACACTTTCCAGCTATCAGAGTGTAATCTGACTGAAGTCTCCGGTGTGTGTAGGAGGAACCATTTTGAAATTCAACTGACATCAACACACTCCAGCCTGTGTTTTCCCAAAAACCAGCGCGATTGTGGTTGAATGCAAAACTGAGTTATTACTCTGAACTCACCAGCTCTGACTTATAACACTAATTATTTAGACTGACAGGCTCTGAGAAGCTCTTTGTTCAAAACACTGCTCTTGTAATCTCATCAGATCTGACAGAAATGACTAACAGTTTAACCCTACAAGGTAAGAATGTCTGTGTTTGGCTACGGTACAGCTATAGTATTGTTCACATTTTGGGCAGCATTTCTCATTTGTGGATTTGATTCAAAAATTCATAGTATGATCCTTGACTGGCACGTGACGTCAAAGCAAAATAGAAACCCGGATGTTGGCCATGTTGGTGGATATACAGTTGCAGGGCCAAGCAACATTCCATACAAAATATAGTCACATGTGCGCAACTCTCTTTGTTTTTCCACTGCTTTAAGCGTTCTTTTAGTTATGCCATATCTTTGTGCTGTATATGGCTGTGGTCACAACAGTGCTCGTGACCATGGCACATTCCGATTTTTTTAAAATTCTGTCTGTGATTCGGAAAGAGGGCGAGGAAACTCAGAGGCTTAGTATGGAGAGGAGACAAGAGGATCAGGACACTTCGTCCAATGACCATTTCGTCCAATAGATAACACATTTCATCCAAAGCCTTTTCCTACACACTATCAGTTATTTTATATTTCAGGTATTCCAGTGTTCATGAACGAAAGCCCCACAAGAGCGCTGCTCCGTGCCTAAAGATTTAAAATGATCCATCTGGCTTTAAAAATTAATAACTCGGCCAACGGAGCTCACAATGAAGCCAAATTTTACAGGCACCTCCCGCTAAGCCTCCCCCTTTGAAAGAGCACAGTCTTGGCCTGCGAATCGCGAACGAATCCCCCGCAAGAGTGCTGCTTGGCGCGTAAAAATTTAATATGATCCAGCCAGAAGCATAGACATGCAAGCAAGCAGCCTGCAATGACAAGGGAGTTACAGTGGCGCTTGAAAGTTTGTGAACCCTTTAGAATATTCTGTATTTCTGCATAAATATGACCTAAAACATCATCAGATTGTCACACAAGTCATAAAAGTAGATAAAGAGAACACAGTTAAATAAATCAGACAAAAAATTATACTTGGTCATTTATTTATTGAGGAAAATCATCCAATATTACATATCTGTGAGTGGCAAAAGTATGTGAACCTATTATTAGCAGTTAATTTGAACATGAACTTAAGAGTCAGGTGTTTTCAATCATTGGGATGACAATCAGGTGTGAGTGGGCACCCTGTTTTATTTAAAGAACAGGGATCTATCAAAGTCTGATCTTCACAACACATGTTTGTGGAAGTGTATCATGGCATGGACAAAGGAGATTTCTGAGGACCTCAGAAAAAGCGTTGTTGATGCTCATCAGGCTGGAAAAGGTTACAAAACCATCTCTAAAGAGTTTGGACTCCACCAATCCACAGTCAGACAGACTGTGTACAAATGGAGGAAATTCAAGACCATTGTTACCCTCCCCAGGAGTGGCCGACCAACAAAGATCACTCCAAGAGCAAGGCGTGTAATAGACGGCAAGGTCACAAAGGACCCCAGGGTAACTTCTAAGCAACTGAAGGTCTCTCTTACATTGGGTAATGTTAATGTTCATAAGTCCACCATCAGGAGAACAATGAACAACAATGGTGTGCATGGCAGGGTTGCAAGGAGAAAGCCACTGCTGTCTAAAAACAACATTGCTGCTCATCTGCAGTTTGCTAAAGATCACGTGGACAAGCCAGAAGGCTATTGGAAAAATGTTTTGTGGATGGATGAGACCAAAACAGAACTTTTTGGTTTAAATGAGAAGCGTTATGTTTGGAGAAAGGAAAACACTGCATTCCAGCCTTATCCTTACCTCATCTAGATGAACCTTATCCCATCTGTGAAACATGGTGGTGGTAATATGATGGATTGGGCCTGTTTTGCTGCATCTGGGCCAGGACGGCTTGCCATCCACAGTTGGGGACAGTGCCTCTGGAGTGGCAGACTGGGGTGGTGGTCCCTCTTTTTAAGAAAGGGGACCGGAGAGTGTGCTCCAATTATAAGGGAATCACACTTCTCAGCCTCCCAGGGAAGGTTTACTCCAGGGTACTGGAGAGGAGAATTTGACCAATAGTTGAACCTTGGATCCAGGAGGAACAATGCGGTTTTCATCCTGGTCGCAGAACACTGGACCAGCTCTATACCCTTCATAGGGTGCTCGAGGGTTCATGGGAGTTTGCCCAACCAGTCCACATGTGCTTTGTGGATCTGGAGAAGGCATTCGACCGTGTCCCTTGTGGTATTCTGTGGGGGGTGCTTCGGGAGTATGGGGTTCGGGGCTCTTTGCTAAGGGCTGTCCGGTCCCTGTACAAACGGAGCAAGAGTCTGGTTCGCATTGCCAGCAGTAAGTCAGACCTGTTCCCAGTGCATGTTGGACTCCGGCAGGGCTGCCCTTTGTCACCGGTTCTGTTCATAATTTTTATGGACAGAATTTCTAGGCGCAGCCAGGGGCTGGAAGGAATCCTGTTTGGGAACCACAGGATTTCATTTCTGCTTTTTGCAGATGATGTTGTCCTGTTGGCTTCTTCAAACCAGGACCTTCAGCATGCACTGGGGCGGTTTGCAGTCGAGTGTGAAGCGGCTGGGATGAGAACCAGCACCTCCAAGTCCGAGGCCATGGTTCTCGACCGGAAAAGGGTGGCTTGTCCTCTCCAGGTTGGTGGGGAAGTCCTGCCTCAAGTGGAGGAGTTTAAGTATCTCGGGATCTTGTTCACGAGTGAGGGAAGGATGGAGCGTGAGATCGACAGGCGGATTGGTGCAGCCTCCGCAGTGATGCGGTCGCTTTACCGGTCTGTTGTGGTGAAGAAGGAGCTGAGCCAAAAGGCGAAGCTCTCAATTTACCGGTCGATCTGCGTTCCGACTCTCACCTATGGTCATGAGCTTTGGGTAATGACCGAAAGAACAAGATCGCGGATACCAGCGGCCGAAATGAGTTCCCTTCGCAGGGTGGCTGGGTGCTCCCTTAGAGATAGGGTGAGAAGCACAGTCACTCAGGAGGAGCTCGGAGTAGAGCCGCTGCTCCTCCACATCGAGAGGAATCAGCTGAGGTGGCTCAGGCATCTTTTTCGGATGCCTCCTGGACGCCTCCCTAGGGAGGTGTTCCAGGCATGTCCCCCCCAGGAGGAGGCCCCGGGGAAGATCCAGGACACGCTGGAGAGACTATGTCTCTCGGCTGGCCTGGGAACACCTCAGTGTTCTTCCCGAGGAGCTGGCCGAGGTGTCTGGGGAAAGGGAAGTTTGGGCTCCCATGCTCAGACTGCTGCCTCTGTGACCTGGCCCCGGATAAAGCGGAAGAAGATGAGACGAGACGATTGATTGATGTGAGGGGCAAACAAAAAATCATTCGAAGTATTTAGCCATCAGAAGTAGCCTACTCCTGGTCAAATCTTTTGTTCTGTGCATTGTAGATGTTCAATTGACTGTAATTCAATCATTTATTTAGCCTATCTGTTTACTGGTTTGCCTGATAAAAGATGTGCAGCCAGAGCTAGCCCTGCTGACAAGGACAATACATGACACAAATTTACTGTAGGCCTACTGGGTTTATTCCCTTGTTCATTTTTTTCTGGGTAGCATCCCTCTTGAGCAGGGCTGCTGACTGTTATGTAGTGAGCGTGAGACACATGACTGCCCTCTCATGCCCTCACACAACACACCTCCTGTTTCTCATGCAAAAAAAAAAATCTGCTCTTACTCGAGCCCGATTCACCTAACTGCACGTTGATGAATATTCATCTCGGTTAAATTGATCGCGGAGTTTTAGTCACATAGGCTACCGTCCGCATATCTGGTGAAACAGCACAATCTTGTCGTTCTAATGCTATTAGTCACCCGTTGCTGTGATAAGCTGTTTTCGTGACAGAAAAATGAGTTTGAATGTAGGCCTGGTGAAATGTGTGTGGTGAAAGTTACAGTCTTCACATAAATGCTGTGAATACAACATCTATATCTTTCAGGGTGAAAAATTATGCCAAGAAATGGCATTCTGACTTGTCAGGCACAGTTGTTTGAGTTCCCCTTGGGGGCTTGTTTACACAAATAAATGGAAAAAAATGAAGACTGTTGTTTCAGACTTTTATTTTCAATTATCATTAATGCATATGGGTGGAAATAAGATAAGCTATTACAAGAGCCATATGAAATGTGTAACAATAATGTATTGTCTTCGTTTTGTTTCTCTATTATGAAAGCCCTCTATTTCCACCGCTAATTTTACCATCAGAGCATTTATTTTATTTTTATTTCGCTCGCTCGCTTCATATTTTTCCTGAAAAAATCCGAGAACCAACTAATTAAATTGGTGTGGCCTAATCTTCAGAAAAATCAGACTTTTTAAAAATAATATGGTTCAGAACCACACATATCTATCTTCTCTGTGTATTGAATCTTCACTCGACTGTTCAAATCGTGGTAATACTGAGAAAATTCAGCATTGTTTACAAACACGCTTTCAGCGGCTGCCATCCTAGTTGCTTTGTATATCCACCATCATGGTGGACGCTCATGATGTAGAACATTTTGATTATGTGGTTGCAAATCATCTATATGGTATTTACTCACCAGCCACTTTATTAGGAACACCCATCCACCTGCTGTGCAGTGTTATGCAGTTCTCTAATCAGCCAATCCCTTGACATAAAATCATGTAGATACAAATCAAGCACTTTAGTTCATGCTCACTTCATTCAAACATCAGAATGAGAAAAATTGTGATCTCACAAAGCGTGACTTTGTTTTACTGTAGCATGGGTGTTGGTTTGAGCCACATGGACTGCGAGTTGAAGTATTTCAGAAACTGGTGATCTCATGGGGTTTTCACACACAACAGCCTCTAGAGTTTATACAGAATGGTGCGGAAAACAAAAAATGCTGGTTGATTGAGTGAGGGATAGTTCTGTGGGTGGAAACAAATGCTTTGTTGATAAGAGAGGTCAGTGGAAAATGGACACGGGTAGGTTTCCTGATAACATTGCCCTTTAGGGTTAAAGAGCGAGTTGAGAGACTCTTTTAAGCAATGAACATTGTCTCTTTTCCCGAACTCACTCGTAAGAAGGAGTCTAAAGAGAAACATTATGAAGAGTGTCTTTGCAATGCGTGTCCTCGATATAGGCATTAGTAGTCACTAAATCCAGTTGTTGAAGTCACATGGTGTTCATGTTTAACCAAAAGCCAATGAAAATATACAGCGTTAAAATGTGTTAATATATTGTATCATCATTAAGCATTACATATATAATGTGGTGATTAATAATCTCATCTCATTATCTCTAGCCACTTTATCCTTCTACAGGGTCGCAGGCAAGCTGGAGCCTATCCCAGCTGACTACGGGCGAAAGGCGGGGTACACCCTGGACAAGTCGCCAGGTCATCACAGGGCTGACACATAGACACAGACAACCATTCACACTCACATTCACACCTACGGTCAATTTAGAGTCACCAGTTAACCTAACCTGCATGTCTTTGGACTGTGGGGGAAACCGGAGCACCCGGAGGAAACCCACGCGGACACGGGGAGAACATGCAAACTCCACACAGAAAGGCCCTCGCCGGCCACGGGGCTCGAACCCAGGACCTTCTTGCTGTGAGGCGACAGCGCTAACCACTACACCACCGTGCCGCAGCGTGATTAATAATTAAAACTATTTTACATTTTTGGACAATAACATATTTTATTCCAAGTGTGTTTTTTAATGAAAGTGAATTCAATGCCCCAAACCTCACTTTTTTCCTTGTGCAAAGCAACAATCATTTTGTTTATTGACCATGTGTTTTCAAACCATAGCTGATCCAAAAGGCCATAAATTGATGGAAAATCAACAAGATCAGCCAATTTTCACGGAATCTCCAAAGACTCATCTGGAAGATCCCGAAGGAGTGCATGACGTCACAGGTGTAACAAAGATCCAAGTATCAATTTCATTCCTGTGCGCAGCAGTGGTTAGAACAGGCTTGGTATGGGATCACGTTTTGGAGAGAATTCTGATAGTGATTAGGATTCTTATATGTCGGATGAAGGGGCAGATGATTATCAAGGATATTCTGGAGTAAATGGTTATCTTTTCAAGCCCCCAAGATGAGAAACAGATGCCAGTTCATTCAGTTTATGACAGTCCCACTCAGCGCCGATAGCGCACCGCCAGCCAGAGAGAATTGGAAACACAGATTGGTTTGTGGATTTTTATTCTAAGCTGGCCGCTGCAAAATATAGGGAAAATATTTACATGTACCTCAATAAATGCAGAAATATAATCTTTAAAGCATACACTTATTCAGTGTAATTTTTAAAATATGAAGTGGGAGATAATGGAGAAAATGACGAACTGTCCAAATGTCAGATTAAATGTCATTTATTAAATCAGTGTGTTTCATTTTTGCTCCAGTAATTCCCATGTGGTTGTTCTGGTGGTGATGAACACTTGATGAATCAGATTTATTATTAGTAGGTGATACAAAATCTGCCCGCTTCATTTGCATAAACCTCACCCACTGTCACTTTAGATTAGTGTCATTTCTTGGAAATTTGTGAACTGAATGTCCTATTGTATATATAGATTTGAACATCCAAACACAACACAGTGCTTTCCCATTGTTATTTTTGTAAGATTCCTTCAACAATATCCAATTTCAGCGAGTAAACAAGCATGAAGTCAGGTGAACCGAAATGACCCAGATAACTGGGGTTCCACGCATGACGTCATGTGAGATTAGCCCTGAGGCAAGGCTACCTTTTTCCGGGATCCTGAAGCTATGTTTTATGCTTGATAATAAAATAACAAATAATTTATATTATATCCCCCCTGCTTTATTAATTTATTTTGGTCGTTACTAATGATATATATTCATTTTAAAGCATTACAATAAGGTATTACATTCACTTTAAATGGATAGACGTTTTCTCTCTCTCTCTCTCTCTCTCTCTCTCTCTCAATATAACAGGTGCAGAAATTTGTCTCATTTATGACACTAAATGAGATAATCACTCACCTAATGGAGTTAAATTTCATTAAAATGTGCATCTATAAATAAAATGTATATCCATCCATACCAGTACGTAATTCCATAACATACTGAAATATATTCATAATGTTTTGTGTATATTTACTTAATAATTAACTCGATGTACTTGCAATGTACAAGAAAAATAATTGAACACCAGCAGCTGATTCAACACCAGTCTCCGCCTGTTGACTGTGAAAGTCCCTCGGAGGTGCATGAGCATTCTGTGTATTCAGCTGTGAGGACACATTCTTTGTTGTGAAAGAGTGATCCAGGTCCATTGTAAGTTAACAGAGAACTAAAGCACTACTTTGGCTACGACATTGTTTGGGAAAACCACGTTAGCTTAACGATGGATCTTAACAGGTAATTAATGATGCTCGTAGCCTTAAGAGGCTTTCAGGAAACCCACCCAGGTTGGTTTGAGCTGCCAGGAAGGATATACGGTAGTACACTACCGTTCAAAAGTTTGGGGTCACCCAGACAATTTTGTGTTTTCCATGAAAAGTCACACTTTTATTTACCACCATTAGTTGTAAAATGAATAGAAAATATAGTCAAGACATTTTTCTGGCCATTTTGAGCATTTAATCGACCCCACAAATGTGATGCTCCAGAAACTCAATCTGCTCAAAGGAAGGTCAGTTTTATAGCTTCTCTAAAGAGCTCAACTGTTTTCAGCTGTGCTAACATGATTGTACAAGGGTTTTCTAATCATCCATTAGCCTTCTGAGGCAATGAGCAAACACATTGTACCATTAGAACACTGGAGTGAGAGTTGCTGGAAATGGGCCTCTATACACCTATGGAGATATTGCACCAAAAACCAGACATTTGCAGCTAGAATAGTGTAGCGGGTATAACGTGTGGGTGGAGCACAGAAGACGGCAGGACAGAGATCAGGATGAAATATAGGGCTTTTATTGCCGCACTTTTCAGTCAGACACTCAAAAAGCACATTCGGAGATTCACACACACACACACACACACACTCCGTAGTCTCCTCTCGGCAAGCTCCCCTCCGCTCTCACTCTCCCTCCTTAAATAGGGCGCGGTTTACTGGGGAGAACACACACAAAACACAGGTTAATTACACTCAGGTGTAGCGATTCTGCCACTTACCTTCCCCAACTCCGCCCTCTTGTCACAGACCGGCGCTTGACCATGCCCCCGCTGCCACATACCCCCACCGCCCGACTCAGGCCAGGCGCCCGTCCGGCCCGCAGCCGACTCCCCCCCCCTTGACGGGAGAGGAAGTCCGCCACGACCATCTGCGCCCCTGGCCTGTGGACCACCTTGAAGTTGAAAGGTTGGAGCGCCAGATACCAACGGGTGATCCGCGCGTTGGCATCCTTCATGCGGTGGAGCCACTGGAGGGGCGCGTGGTCCGAACAGAGGGTGAAAGAGCGCCCCAGCAGGTAGTAACGGAGGGCGAGGACCGCCCACTTGATCGCCAGGCACTCTTTCTCGATTGTGCTGTAGCGCCCCTCACGCACTGACAGCTTTCGGCTGATGTATAACACTAGGCGATCCTCTCCCCCCACCTGCTGGGACAAAACGGCCCCCAGCCCTCTGTCTGACGCATCCGTCTGTAACAAAAAAAGGGAGAGAGAAGTCAGGGGAGTGCAAAAGTGGCCCCCCACACAGTGCAGCCTTTACCTCAGAGAAAGCCCGCTGGCACTGCTCCGTCCACTGGACCGGATCTGGCGCCCCCTTTTTAGTGAGGTCAGTCAGCGGGCTGGTGACGTCCGAATAATTGGGTATAAACCTACGATAATAGCCAGCCAGCCCCAGGAACTGTCTCACCCCCTTTTTTTGGTCTTGGGCCTCGGGCAGGCCGCAATCGCTGCTGTCTTATTAAGTGGAAGTGGAAGCCCAGATACCGTACTTCCACCCACCCAATCGCACACTTCTTCGGGTTGGCAGTGAGCCCCGCCCACCTCAGCGACCTAAGGACGGCCCTCAGGTGTTGCAGGTGCCGCTGCCAGTCATTACTATAAATGATGATGTCGTCTAAGTAAGCGGCCGCATAGGTGGCGTGGGGCCGGAGGACCTGGTCCATCAGCCGCTGAAACGTAGCGGGCGCCCCAAACAGCCCAAACGGAAGTGTGACGAACTGGTGTAAGCCGAACGGTGTGGAAAAGGCCGTTTTTTCCCGGGATAATGGAGTCAAGGGGATCTGCCAATATCCCTTCGTCAAATCCAGTGTCGAGTAAAAGCGAGCCATGCCTAGTCGATCGAGCAGCTCATCAATACGAGGCATTGGGTACGCGTCGAATTTAGACACCGCGTTGACTTTTCTATAGTCCACGCAGAACCGGACTGAGCCGTCGGCCTTGGGAACCAAGACCACCGGGCTGCTCCAGTCACTGTGGGACTCCTCGACGATGCCCATTTCGAGCATGGCCTGAAGTTCTTCCCGAACCACCTTTTTTTGTGTTCGGGTAATCTATAAGGACGGCTACGCACTACCACCCCCGGGGGCGTCTCTATGTGGTGTTCTATGAGGTTGGTGCGACCGGGCAGGGGCGAGAACACATCCGAAATCCCGGCCAATCAATCCCCAAGATCAAAGAGTGGGTAAGGCGAGGATTAACCGCCGCCTTCACTATCGATTTTTCCCCTCTGAAATGTATGTGGACCGACACCAACGGGTAGCTGTGAATATCCCCGTGCACACACAACACCTTCACCCCTTGTGCTCCCCCCAATGCCTCGTCTTGCACCAGGCTTTGGCGGATCGAGGTCTGATTGCAACCCGAATCCACCAACGCCTGATATGTTGCCCCTTGTACACTTACCGGTATGCGATACGCTCCGGCCTGATCGAGGGCAGCCTCTGGCGCGTCGGGGATCCGCACCACCGCCCCCACCTCCATTGCTGCACACTGTTGCTGCAGGTGGCCCGGTTCCCCGCAGCGCCAGCAAACCGGCCCGGGCCTCCCCTCTGCAGCTGTGTTTTGAGGGTCACTCACCTGAGGGGGGGGGGGAGACAGACACAGAAGGGAGAAATGGGAGGGCACCACAGGTGCGGCGGGCCGGCTGGGTTGGAGCCGGCCCCCGCCTCCGTGGTGGGGGAATGGGGTGAGGACGGGACAAGGGAGGAGGGGGAAGAGAGAGAGAGAGAGAAGAGGAGAGAGAGGACGATGTCATCCATTGTCCTGCCGCCGGGACAGCCGCCAGATGATCCTCCGCCAGTCCTACGGCCTGATCCAGCGACACCGGGCGGTGGCACTGGACCCACTCTGCGGTTCCGGCGGGTAGGCGGGTGATGAACTGTTCCAGCGCCACCTGGTCGATGATTCCCTTGGTGTCGCGGTCTTCGGCCCTCAGCCACCGCCAGCAGGCGTCCCGGAGCTGCTGGCCGAACGCGAACGGGCTGCCGACTTCCTCCATCCGCAGCGCGCGGAAGCGCTGGCGCTGCTGCTCCGGCGTGCACCCCACGTGCTGGAGGACAGCCTGGCGAAGGTCGGCGTAGGCCAGCTGGCGGTCGGCGGGGAGCTGTAGTGCGGCTAACTGCGCCTCTCCCCTCAGGAGGGGGAGGAGGCGCGCCGCGCGCTGCTCCATCAGCCACCCCGAGGCTTCGGCGACCTGCTCGAACAACGCGATGAAAGCCTCGGGGTCATCCTGCGGGCCCATCTTGGTCAAGGTGAGGGGAGATGGGCCCGCGGCCGGGGCGCTGGTGGACCCCGCCGACGCAAGGAGGCGCCGGAACGCCTCTCGGTCTTCCTGCTGAGCCAGCACCAGGGCTTCGAAGCGGCGCTCCTGCTCCTTCCGGAGCGTGACGAGTGCCTGGTGCTGGCTCTGCTGAGCCGTGGCGAGGGCGTGGACCAAGTCCGCGAATGGGGAGGATTCCATGGGGCTGCAGGACAGGTGCTCCACCTTTCCCGGGTTTCGGCACCACTGTAGCGGGTATAACGTGTGGGTGGAGCACAGAAGACGGCAGGACAGAGATCAGGATGAAATATAGGGCTTTTATTGCCGCACTTTTCAGTCAGACACTCAAAAAGCACACTCGGAGATTCACACACACACACACACTCCGTAGTCTCCTCTCGGCAAGCTCCCCTCCGCTCTCACTCTCCCTCCTTAAATAGGGCGCGGTTTACTGGGGAGAACACACACAGAACACAGGTTAATTACACTCAGGTGTAGCGATTCTGCCACTTAACTTCCCCAACTCCGCCCTCCTGTCACAGACCGGCACTTGACCACGCCCCCGCTGCCACAAATAGTCATTTACCACATTAGCAATGTATAGAGTGTATTTCTGATTAGTTTAAAGTGATCTTCATTGAAAAGAACAGTGCTTTTCTTTCAAAAATAAGGAAATTTCAAAGTGACCTCAAACTTTTGAACGGTAGTGTAAGTCATATAATCACTATTTACAACTGTAGTGAGCAGAAAAGCATCTCAGCATGCAACAGAAAACAGAAGACCACATTGGATTCCACTCCTGCAGCCAAGAACAGGAATCTTAGAATCAAGAACAGGCTCCTATTAAAGTGGCCAGTGAGTGTATACACTGGGAAACTGGAAAGGATGAGCAAGCATGAAGAATATATCGAAGGTCAGAGGATAAAATGAAAGAATGAGAGAGTTTGATGAATTCCAAGGCTGGTGGATGGAAGTGTGAGTGAAGAGTAATCTTTAGTAATAATCTAAACAGAGCAATGCAGAGGAAGCTGGATATTTAGCTCAGATGAAATAACTTCAATAACTTAAAAAAAAGGATTAGATCCTGGAGGAGGAATGAGTAAAAGTTTTCATCCCTGTTAATATGTATGGTTTGGGTTGTTTTGAGTCATGCAACTCGGTTCGAGTTCCCTGAGATGGTTCAGTCAGGCTAACAAGAAACAATCACTGATCGTGGATTTTCAGTGCCTTGAATGCTGAAAAAAAAAGTGCTCTTCTACCATCAAAGGTGGACAGTAATGAAATACATTTACTTGAGTACTGTACTTAAGTCCACTTTTTGAGTATCTACACTGTAAAAAATGTAACTTGCAAAATTGTTGAGTGAAAAAAGGATTCTAAGTTGAATGAACAAATTTCCCTTCTAATTGTTCAAGTAACTAAAAAAAAAATAGTTGAGACGCCTTTCCTTCGCCACAAGTTCATAGGAATTGGAAAATTAAGTTAAGCGAACTTATATATTCAGGTGCTGATTGATGCCCCTTAACCAATGCCACTGCGCATGCGCACTTCACAAGTTCGAAAGTTTCAACGGTCGGGTGGAGGGAGAAGTCTGTGGAAACTGACGCGAGACGTTGTATAGGAGTATAGAGCTTTCCTCAACAGAGGCCAGGGAAATCCCTCCTTGTATGTCGGTATTTGTTTCTGTTTGTGTAATAATAGGCAAAGTGAAGTAGAACTTAAGTGTTGAGAGGTTTGTGTTAATTAAAATATGTAATGCACACTAAATCATTGTAAAAAAAAAATAGTCAAGCCAACTTAAAAATGTAACGCAACCTGCTGCCAAAGGATTTTGAGTAAACTCAACTTAGAACCATGATGTGCCAACTTGCTCTTCTAAGTTAATTGGCATTATTATTTCAATTTATTTCAACTAAACAATTTGTTGGACTGAACTTCAAGTCAAGTCAACTCCACATAAAATACTCTTCTATGTGAACTTAAAAAAACATTTTGGGGTATCGTGGCTCAGGTGGATAAGGTGCCATACCATAAATCCGGGGACCTGGGTTTGATTCTGACCTGAGGTCATTTCCTGATCCCTCCCTGTCTCTCTCCCACTCATTTCCTGTTTCTACACTGTTCTATCCAATAAAGGTGGAAAAAGCCCAAAAAAATATTTACAAAGGAAAACTTAATGTTTTTTGTGCCAACTTGCTTTTCCAAGTTAATTGGAATGATTATTTCAATTTATTTCAACATCACAATTTGAATGCACTGAACTTGCTAAATAAAGTAAGGTCGACATACAGTGGTGCTTGAAAGTTTGTGAACCCTTTAGAATTGTCGATATTTCTGCATAAATATGACCTAAAACATCATCAGATTTTCACACAAGTCCTAAAAGTAGATAAAGAGAACACAGTTAAACAAATGAGACAAAAATATTATACTTGGTCTTCTATTTATTGAGGAAAATGATCCAATATTACATATCAGTGAGTGGCAAAAGTATGTGAACCTTTGCTTTCAGTATCTGGTGTGACCCCCTTGTGCAGCAATAACTGCAGCTAAACATTTCTGGTAACTGTTGATCAGTCCTGCACACTGGCTTGGAGGAATTTTAGCCCATTCCTCCGTACAGAACAGCTTCAACTCTGGGATGTTGGTGGGTTTCTTCACATGAACTGCTCGCTTCAGGTCCTTCCACAACATTTCGATTGGATTAAGGTCAGGACTTTGACTTGGCCATTCCAAATCATTAACTTTATCCTTCTTTAACCATTCTTTGGTAGAACGACTTGTGTGCTTTGGGTCATTGTCTTGCTGCATGACCCACCTTCTCTTGAGATTTAGTTCATGTACAGATGTCCTGACATTTTCCTTTAGAATTCACTGGTATAATTCAGAATTCACTGTTCCATCAATGATGGCAAGCCGTCCTGGCCCAGATGCAGCAAAACAGGCCCAAACCATGATACTACCACCACCATGTTTCACGGATGGGATATGGTTCTTATGCTGGAATGCAGTGTTTTCCTTTCTGCAAATATAACACTTCTCATTTAAACCCCAAAAAGTTCCATTTTGGTTTCATCCGTCCACAAAACATTTTTCCAATAGCCTTCTGGCTTGTCAACATGATCTTTAGCAAACTGCAGATGAGCAGCAATGTTCTTTTTGGAGAGCAGTGGCTTTCACCTTGCAACCCTGCTATGCACACCATTGTTGTTCAGTGTTCTCCTGATGGTGGACTCATGAACATTAACATTAGCCAATGTGAGAGAGGCCTTCAGTTGCTTAGAAGTTACCCTGGGGTCCTCTGTGACCTTGTCAACTATTACATACCTTGCTCTTGGAGTGATCTTTGTTGGTGAACCACTCCTGGGAGGGTAACAATGGTCTTGAATTTCCTCCATTTGTACACAATCTGTCTGACTGTGGATTGGTGGAGTCCAAACCCTTTAGAGATGGTTTTCTAACCTTTTCCAGCCTGATGAGCATCAACAACGCTTTTTCTGAGGTCCTCAGGAATCTCCTTTGCTCGTGCCCTGATACATTTCCACAAACATGTGTTGTGAAGATCAGACTTTGATAGATCCCTGTTCTTTAAATAAAACAGGGCGCCATCTCACACCTGATTGTCATCCCATTGATTGAAAACACCTGACTCTAATTTCACCTTCAAATTAGCTGCTAATCCTAGAGGTTCACATACTTTTGCCACTCACAGATATGTAATATTGGATTATTTTCCTCAATAAATAAATGACCAAGTATAATATTTTTGTCTCATTTGTTTAACTGGGTTCTCTTTATCTACTTTTAGGACTTGTGTGAAAATCTGATGTTGTTTTAGGTCATATTTATGCAGAAATATAGAAAATTCTAAAGGATTCACAAACTTTCAAGCACCACTGTAAAATACTCATCTGTGTCGACTTAAAAGAGCAAGTCAGCACAATTATTTGGCCCGGAGTTGAGTTTACTCAAAATCCTTTGGCAGCAGGTTGCATTACATTTTTAAGTTGGCTTGACTAATTTTTTTTTTACAGTATATACTTTACTCGAGTATTATTATTTTTTTTGGAAACTTATGGCTTTAACTTCACTACATTTGAAAGGCAAATATCGTACTTTTCACTCCACTACATTTCTATCAAGGTCCTCATTACTTGTTACTATGAAGCAAGCTTTGAAAGTGGATGGTTTTTTTTTTTTTTTCTAAAACGTGATTGGTTTTATCGCAGGTGACACTGAGACAGCCGATCAGTAATCACTAGGGTCACGTCCAAAGATTGTATAAAATCAAGTTCAATGATTTCTCAGCAGCATTATTTGAACACGATCAGTTGATGGCAGAATGGAAGGAGACGGTTCTTTTGCAGAATAATGCACACACCCATGGCTTTACCTAGAACCCATGTTTCAGTTTTCTGACAGGATTAAAGATTCATTTCATTTTAAATGTTTGCTTTGTTTGCCAAAAACGAACCACATCACGGCCTACAAAGACTCACCAGCCAACCTGCAGAAGCATATTGAGGTATGTAAAGGTTTTATTCCAAGAGAAAGCTTGCAACGAAGTTGTCTGTGATTTTAGAGCTAGCGATAATGTTGTAATAGCTACGCAGTCTGGTTAGTCAAATGACTTTCTATGGATTTTCCCGCCAAGTTGCCATCGCCTTGTCCACGGCTAATGTTTACACAGAGCTAGTTAACTTGTACACTGTTAGTTAGCATGTAAAAATGGAGTTACACTAACATGAATAATGTTAACTTATCTGAAGTCCTTTCAGAAATATGTTTTAGCATGATCTTGCCAAATAAACACAATGTAGAAATCTTTCTTTTCTAGTAGCATTAGCTACCCAATATAATTTTTTTTTTTTTTAATTTGTTTATTGGGCAACGGCAAAGACACAACAAAAGAACACATGCATATAGCCCACTTGTTTTTTTTTTCCCAACAATGAAGAACCCCCCCCCCACACACACACCCCTCCCACACACATAAAAGAAAGGGGGGGGGGGAAAGAAAAAGGGAAATAAAAAAACAAAGAAGAAAAGAAACTTACAATCCAAAAAAACAACAACAATGATTTAAAAAAAAAGAAAGCCTCAGGCCTGTGCCCCCTCCGGCTCAACCTCCGTGGTATCTATAATCGATAGAAGGGGGTCCCAAGTCCTGCCAAAACGGCTTAGTGAACCCTTGGCAGAGAACCTGATCTTTTCCAGCTTCAAAGCAAACAAAACCTCCCTGATCCATCTACTGAAAGTAGGGGGTTCAGTACATTTCCATTTAAGTAAGATCAGATGCCTTGCCAGCAGGGAGCAGAAGGCCATACAGTGCTGGGCCTCACTGGAGAAAGGTTTGGATTGAAGGATTCCAAAAAGAGCTGGAAGGGGATGAGGTTCACTCCCAGTGTCATAGGCACTGTGGAGGGTCGCAAATATCTCAGACCAAAAAGTTCTCAATTTAGGGCATGACCAAAACATATGCATGAGATCAGCTGGAGACTGGTTGCATCTATTGCAGGAGTCTGCAACATTGGGGTAGAATTTTGACAATCTGTGATTCGTATAGTAGGTCCTATGTATTAATTTGCATTGGATTAGCCCATGTCGTGCACAGATAGATGAGTCATGTACCAGCCTTAGTATATTAGCCCACTGGTCCTCCTCAAAGGTTAGGCCTAGATCTTGTTCCCATAGATTTTTCGTTTGTTGGGGGAAAACAGAGGTAATGGAGTCCAATGCCCTAAAAATATGTGAAATAGTTGCTCGCTGATTGGGGTCTATCAAGAAGAGTTCATCCAATAAGGTTTGTGTAGGAAGATTTGGGAAGTCAGGGTAATTTTTCTGAACAAAGTCCCTGATTTGAAAAAAACGAAAAAGGTGTGAGGGGGGAAAGCTTAAACTTGGTTGACAAGCTAGTGAAGGACATGAAAATGCCACCATCATAAAGATCATTAATTGAAACTATGCCCCTCTCAAACCACAACTTAAAGGCAGAGTCCATAATAGACGGTTTAAAGTTATGGTTACTTAGTATTGGTGCATGGATTGAGCAATCTTTCAAGCCAAAGTGTCTCCTAAATTGTGACCAGATTTTGAGCGACTGTTTGACTACTGGATTTGAGCTTGCCTCAGTTGTTGACAAGGTAAGAGGAGAGCACAGCCATGCCCTCAGGGAGGACTGAGACGAAGACAGTTCCATTCTCACCCATGCAGGCTGGTTGGTCATGGATGTATCAGTCCAGTATAACAGTTTATGAATATTGGCTGCCCAGTAATAGTGTAGAAAATTGGGGAGAGCAAGACCCCCCATTCTTTTAGGAAGTTGCAATATTTTTTTCCGTATTCGTACAGGTTTGCTGGCCCAAAGAAACTTAGACACTGACTTGTCTAGTTTATCAAAAAACCTTTTGGAAATTAGTACAGGAATGTGTTGAAAAAGGTAGAGAAACTTAGGCAATATGGTCATCTTAATAAGGTTCACCCTGCCAGCCAGTGACAAGGGTAAAGTGGACCACCTGGCGAAGTCCTCCTCGACCTTACTAAGCAAGGGAGCAAAGTTTTTATTGAAAGTGTCTGTCAGGGTCGTGGCTATGGTTATGCCTAAATATTTAAAGCTATTGCCTGCCCTTCTAAAGGGAGCTATGGTGTCAGGAAGAACCCCAACCAGCTTGTTTAAAGCAAATAATTCACTTTTCCCAAAATTGAGTTTATAGCCAGAAAGTTGGCCAAACTGTTTTAAAATGTCTAAGGCGACTGGGAGTGATGTGGATGGGTTGGAGACATAAAGAAGCAAATCATCGGCATACAGGGATAGTTTATGTTCAGTGTTGTGACGAAGGATGCCCTGGAATCCTGGTTCAGATCTCAACCAGATTGCCAATGGTTCAATAGCTATGGCAAACAATAAGGGGGATAGTGGACAACCCTGTCTTGTGCCACGGTGGAGATGAAAAGGAGGTGAAAGTATATTGTTTGTTTGCACAGATGCAACTGGGGACGAATATAGCAGTTTCACCCATGAAATGAAGCCAGAGCCCAACCCAAATCTATCCATTACCTCAAACAGGAAGTCCCATTCTACCCTGTCAAAAGCCTTTTCCGCGTCTAGCGACACCACCACCTCTGGGACGTCGGGGTTGGGGGTGTTAAGTATGTTGAAAAGCCTTCTAGTATTGTGAAATGAGTGTCTGCCTAGCATAAAACCTGTTTGATCTGGTGAAATAATATTTGGTAAAATCTGCTGGAGACGAAGGGATAGAAGTTTAGCTAGTATTTTGTAATCAACATTTAATAGTGATATTGGTCTGAAACTACTACAAAGTAACGGGTCCTTATCCTTCTTTAACAAAAGAGAAATGGTGGCATTGTTCAAAGTTGGTGGTAGACAGCCAGCAGACAGTGCTTCATTATATACATCACTTAAAATTTTAGAGAGAAGTGGGGAAAACTCCTTGTAGAATTCTACTGTGAATCCATCTGGACCCGGTGATTTACCACTTTGCAAGGCTCTGATAGCACTGGCAACCTCAGTTGGAGATGTTGGATTAGCTAAATGTTGTACCCACTCCTTGTCTATTGTGGGAAATACAGTGTTGTTGAGTAAGTCGTGTGTGGCAGTTTGATGGTGGTCAGATGTATAGAGGTCAGTATAAAATTTTGTAAATGTCTCGTTTATACTTTTTGGGTCAGTAAGGGTAGCACCAGTTGGTGATTTTATGCTAGGAATTAGCCTAGAGGCAGCAGCAGCTCTAGATTGCTGGGCAAGGAGTTTGCCTGCCTTGTCCCCTGATTCAAAGAATTTTTGCTGAGACTTGAGCAACTGCCGTTCCGCTTCATTGGTGGTTAAAAGGGCTAGCTCAGAATTAAGTTGTAGCCGTTTTTTGTAGAGTGCAGGATCTGGGTTTGTACAGTAATTATCATCAACTTCCTGGATCATTCGTTCTAGCTCTGACTGTCTCCTCGCATCCACTTTTTTATAATAAGATGAGTAAGAAATTACAAGGCCCCTCATGTAAGCCTTATAGGTCTCCCATAGGGTGCCCCTTGACATCTCTGGAGTATCATTAATTGTGAAAAACAATTGAGAGTTGGTCTTTATAGACTCAACAAAGAAGTCGTTAGCTAGTAGACTTGAGCTAAATCTCCATGAGTTTAGTGGGCGTCTGTAAGTGGGAAAATGTATGTCTAGAGAAATGGGAGCATGGTCTGAAATTATAATACTATGGTAGTCACATGTGCGTATATTAGAGAGTAATCTGTTATCTAGGAGAAAGAAGTCTATCCTAGAATAGGAATGATGGACAGGTGAGAAAAAGGAGAAGGATTTTTTGTCTGGAAATTTGAACCGCCATGGATCTGAAAAACCCAGCTGTGATGCTGTGGATGAAAGTTGTTTGGCAGACTTTGTAAGGGAGTATGGTCTGGTTGATGATCTGTCTAAAGTAGGATGCTGAACAAAATTGAAATCTCCTCCTATGATTATGTGATAATTTTCAATATTGGGCATTGAGGTGAAAAACCTAGATATGAATTGAACATCATCCCAATTTGGTGCGTAGACGCTAGCCAAAATGACTGGGGTGTTGCACAGCTGCCCTGACACTATAACGAACCTACCAAATGAATCAGCGACCAATTTTTCTAGCTGAAAGGGAATGTGGTTTTGAATCAAAATTGCAGCCCCTCTAGACCGATCACTAAACTTAGAGTGAAATAGATGGTTGAATTTGCCCCTTTTAATGCGCAGAGTTTCCCCAGTGCGCAGGTGTGTTTCCTGTAGGAAGACCACCTCCCCTCCCAGCCCCTGAACATGAGTCATAATCTTATTTATTTTTATTGCATGGTTTGCCCCTTTGACGTTCCATGATATGAATCTAATATTATTCACTGACTTCCTATTATCCATGCAGGTTGAGAACTCAGCATAAAGTATGCATTATATACCATGGCATTAATGAGTATGAGGAGTAAGCACAGGAGGAGGCACAGTATCCGAGGGAAAAAAAAAACAAAAACAAAAAAACCCCTGACCCTACCCCCAGTCCTAACCCATCCCCGTTGTCCCTTAACACCCAACACACATCTGTACAGTTTCGCTTAGAAAAATTATTCCGGGGCACTATTCCACTCTCCTCTGCCCCACCACACAGCAATTAAAAGGTAATTTAAAAAAAAAAAAAAAGGGGTTTAGACCATTCTACACCGCATAACACTAAGATGATAAAATAGACTAGGCAACAACAGTAGCCTAACTCCAAAGAAACACAGAACAGATTAGGCTAAACTACTATCTAGTTTAGCCTACATTACATGGCTTCAATACACAATTAAACTCAGCCAACAAAATGACCCAACCATGGGTCAACAGTCAGTTCAGGTTGTCGCTGTGCCACTCAGTAGAATACAGTGGAAGTGAGTGAAATGAGCGTCACCAGGGACCATCCATTTCACAGAACATAGGCATAGTGGAAATAAGTTAAATGAGTGTCACCCGGCTTTGTCCATTTCACAGAGAAAAAACGCAGCAGCAAATCATCAACTCCGCTGGGTCGTGACTTGAATCAGACCCCCGCATCGGACCTGGGCTGCTCGTAGGTTGCCAGGAAGCCCTCCGCTACTGCCACCGACTCTAAATGCTGTCTCTCTCCATCCCCCACCTTGATGAACAACCGCGCTGGGTACCGTAGTGTGGGTTTTAACTGAAGGTTGTAGAGTCGCTGCATCACATCCTTGTATTTCGCTCGTTGTGCGAGAACGGCGGGGGGAAAATCTTCATAAATATGTATCGGCTTGCCATCGTATGTCAACTTGCCTCGCCTCTCTCTGGCAGCGCGGATTACTGCTTCCTTAACTTGAAACCTACTGAAACACATGACGACAGCTCTAGGTGGATCTTTCTTAGCTGGTTTTTGACGGAGCGTACGATGGGCTCTTTCCAACTCGGGGGGGGGTAGGCAGTACGTCTTCCCCGAGCACCTCAAACAACAGATTGGAAAAGAATGCAGTTGGTCTCGTACCTTCAATGGACTCGGGAATCCCCACGACACGAATGTTGTTCCTTCTGCTTCTCCCCTCTAAGTCGGCAACTTTGGCTTTCAGCGCAGCCTTCTCTCGGGTCAAGGAGTCGACCTGCGCCTCCAAAACTTGCAGGCTAGTCAACCCAGCTTCCACATCAGAGAGTCGCTGTTCGTGACTGTTAACTGTAGCCTGAATCGCATCAATAACTCCTCTACGGCAGTTATTTTCCTGTCGAGCCTTGCAGCTATGGCGTCTATCTTTGCCGTCAGTGAATCCGGCCCTGTCAGTAACTCTAGCATGTCAGTTCTCATTTGTGCTATCATGTTAGCAAGCATGGCGTTATCGGGGACAGAAGCAGAATCCCCTTTCTTGTCCGATTTTGCGGCTTTCTTCTCCGATTTTGAAGCCATTCTGGTCAGCGATATAGGAAGACCACGTTCAAATCACCAAAGTCATCAAACACAGGAAAAAAAAACTGCGAGTAGACAGCCAAATAAGCACCGTGTGGTGGGAGCACTCGACACGCACGTCCTACCACATCTTACACCAACCGGAACCCCCACCCAATATAATTTTGAGTTTGAAAAGAGTTTGCTTGCATGTCAGGTGGAATTTCACTCCACATGACATGGAGCAGCTCTGGTCCTAACAGTCGGTTAGTGCCTGAGGAAAACTTCACCACCAAACTTTCCCCCTGAATCTGGCCACATATCTCAGGATGCACGTATTCATTTGTTAATATACCTCCATTCCTACATTTCAGGCCTGCAACACATTCCAAAAAAAGGTGTAATTTAGGGCAGATAATGAGGCAAAACTATTAAATAATGATGTGATTTGAATCAGATGATGTCAACAGATGATTATAATCATGATTTGATACAAAATCAGTCTCCAGGAAAGGCCTAGTCTTTGAGGAGTAAAGATGGGATGAGGATCTCCAGTTTGTTAACAAATCCATGAAAAAATATTGAAATGTTTTAAAACAATGTTCCTCAAAGAAAGATAGGAAAGGATTTGGATATTTCTGCCTCTATGGTGCATAATATCATTAAACGATTCAAGGAATCTGGAGAAATTTTGGTGTGTAAAGGACAAGGGCTCAAGCCTAATCTGAACACCCATGATCTCTGATCCCTCACTGCATCAAGAACCATCATTCATCTACAGCTGATAGAACCACATGGACTCAGGATTATTTTGGCAAACCTTTGTCAAGCTACAATACAGAGTTACATCCACAAACACCAGTTAAAACTTTACTGTGCAAAAAGGAAGCTTTATGATAACTGTGTCCAGAAGTGCCATTGGCATCTGGGATGCACCATCACACAGTGGACATGTGTATTGTGGTCAGACGATTCAGTATTCCTGGTCTTTCATATGATGAAAAACTCACTTTTCAGTGCTTGGGCACAGACATTTGGGTATTTGGAGCTGACCAACCGACAAAAGGGGTGTTCACACGGCACATATTTGCATCGATGCTGCACCGATGTATTTTGTTGCGATATATCTTACACCGGTGTAAATTTTGTGGAGCGTTCACACGTCACAAACCTGCTTACTAGAGAGAAGCGTGTTAGCACCGGTGCAGCCCCACTTGCGTTGACACGGTAGTTTTTGCGACCGTGCTATACGATAGTAATAATGCGGAAATTAAATATGCATGTGTGAAAATGTACTTCCTTTTCCCGGTTGTCATGGCATCACCAAGTGCCGGGAAAACAACGTGGATGAAGACACCAGTGTTGCCAGATACTGCTGACGTTTTCCCGCCCAAAATATGTTCAAATCCGCCAAAATGCACTTAAAACCGTCCAATCTGGCAACACTGGAAGACACGCAGTTCTGTTGTTGTTGATATTCGCCATTTTGGAAGCGCAAAATACCAGGATGCAAATTATGCAATGCCCGTATGCAATCAACTCTCCTCACGCGTAGCAAGTCTACCCCTGTAGCGTTCAGACGTCCCATTTTATATCGGTGCTGCCCCGCAAACTAGCATTTACTCCGGAGTAAATTTCTTAAACCACCTCCCAAGCAGGGTTAGATTTGCACCGGTTTAAGCAGCTTTCAGGGGCTACACCGGTATAACTTTGTACCATGTGAACGCTCTACCAGGGCAGCCCCGGTGCTACACCGGAGTAAAAGTTGTCGTGTGAACACCCCTAAAATCTGAAAGAAGACACAAGTGGAGTACATTAGAATTTTCCCTCCCCCTTTATCTGCATATCTCCACTCATGGATTGAGAACTGCCTTTGTGAATGAATATTCATCAGTAAAGTGCTACGTGATTGGCCAGCAGAAGAGGTTGGTGGGGTGAGCAGAGGCTCATTATCATTTAAAGAAACAGACCATTCTTCAAATTAGCCGTTTTGAACAGGGCTGCTTAGACAGGGTGAGAAGGGAGCTGTGGTGTTTTATCCTTGTAGTATTTTGACTAAAGCGTGTCACAGACATTTCAGTCTGACCTCCAAGAGCTGTGTCAAGTTGTAGAAAGGGCGTATTATAGATAACCTTCCTGTTTAAAATTCTCAATGTAAAATATCTTCTTCCTGTCTTTACTATGAGCTCATGCTCATGATCACAAGTTGTGGTATTAATGTATCTTCTTTCCTGTTATGAACACGAGGGCCTGCACTGCTTATATACACTGAGGAATGAGTGAAAACAGGAAATGTGTGTGTTATCAGGGAGATTGAGAGATTTAATAAGAATTATACTTATATTAATAATCATTTGTGGATCTTTTTAATAGAGGACTAAAATCAACATCGAGAAAGATATTCATGAAGACAGTAAGCATAGTTGAATTCTCAATTCTGTGATTTTGATTGGTCAGCAGGTGTCGATTCTTTTTTAAATTTTTTATAGCAGCTCTGGCAGTAACACATCTGCAAGTACAGCTGTATTAAAGGGATTAACCAGGATATTTTAAAAGTATAGGGTTATGAAATGTCATCATTATACATTAAAACAAGATGTTCTAGATGAAAAAATAAATAAGAAAAAAATTAGCTTAAAAAAACATATTAAACTTGTAACATCAGTCCATTGGGCCAGTTCCCTGGATGTGCCCATACTGGATTAACCAGATACATGGATGTATTAAGAGATGAAAACGAGGGTGGTGCTGTGTGATGTAGGATTTCGCATGACAGCATGCTGTGTCACGCATCAAACGGATGGAAGATAAGCAGGTATTTTCTTCTTTTTTTAATAAACAGGCAATAAACTAGCCACTGCTTTATTTTGATTCCTTTTCTAATACTGCATTACCATAAGTTTTGTGGAGAAATACAAACAGATTGATTGAGAAGTCACACGAGACCATATTATACCAGTCACACTAGACCAGTTGTTGCAACAGAAGGACTCTCGGGTGCAGTCTGGACAGCGTGCACTCCAAACTGGCTCACACGTGCACCATGAATGACACACACCTGCACAGGATCAATGCGCAATCAGCTCGCCTAAATAAGGACTCAGAATGCAGAATTACTTTGCGAAGTATTGCATTGTTGTGACACATTACCGAGCCTTGTTTCCTGACTGATTTCCTGGTTTCTGTTTCCTGTTCCTCATTTTCAACCCTGCTACTGTCTGCAAAATTCTGTTTGTGTCTCACTCGACCTTTTGCCCGTTTTACCATTCACGATATATGCCTGCTGATTTGGACTATTTGCCTGTTTGCACTATGCCTGTGTGAGCACTTTGTAGCAAACAGTCCAAGTCTGTCTTCCAACATCTTCAGGACAAGTTGTGGTTTCTCAGGAACATGGCAAGCTGCTTCCCCCCCCCCATATGAGAGAACTTCCATGACTTAAATGATCACCATAATTTGTTTTACAGACATTCCACAACATTCAAAGTAGCTATAAATGGATAAAAAGACATATGTTTCTATAATTATGAAAAACAAAGTATCATTGTTGGCAAAGGAATAAAACACTGTTATAGGGACATGGTGTTCTAGAAAAACTTGCAACTTCTGGATGGTAACAGTGAATCTACTTTATCATACTACATCCTTGGTGATTGATTGTTTTCCCATAATAGCCCATCTCCAAGTGTTTTAATCTTTACTAATAACAAAATAGTATGTATTTAATGTCCAGGAACATCTGGGTGTCTGAAAACAGAACCGTGACTGAACAATCTACCGGTACTAACCTGATCTTGTGAGATTTTCAGATTTAAAAAAAATGAAATAAATATTTTAAAATAAATATGCAACATTCAAAAGTACTTTTGTGCATATTTGTTTGATTCGACTCCTACTCACCAGGATGACACTGAACTCTAGTTTTGACATTTTCTTCTTCCCAAAGCTGAAAGCTTATTACCAAACCTAACATGAGATAAGATGCTTTGATAATGTGATTAATCTTCAGATCATCTTCTCGAAAAGAGACAGATTCATTTTAATGTCAGATTATCTATTGTGTGTGAAACTGTGAGTGCTGTGAGTGTACTCATGGAGCAGTGTAACGTTTGCATATTGAGCTATTTTAGCAGTGCAGAAGCCACAAGATGGTAAGAAGCTGCTAATGAAAAGCATCCAAAGTCGTTCTGCTTATGCTTTAGTCTGTTTTAGGATCTTCACTGCTAAAAATAGGTGCCTCAGCAGCTGAAGATATCTTCAAGGCAGTCGAATGGAACGAATATTTCCTATCAAAAGAGGATAATAAACCAGACATTATTAAACCTATTTATAGACATCTTTACAAAGTTCAAGCTTGTGATGAGTAGGCTTATTCTAGTGGCAGCCATGTTGGTAATTTTAAGCATTTATTTCTAGAAAGAAGCAAAACTACACTATATTGACTACTTTCACAATATCCATCATGATTTGTGCCTTGGGGCCTCCCAAAGTCCAACCCCTTGTTCTTGTCACAGGAGGCGGAAACAGGCAAAGTATGGGATTGCCAAACTTGTGGGTGAAGTATGGTGGGTAGGCTTCTACCTGGGCCGCTATGGTTGCCATGAAGGCCTGTTTAGAATAACCCAGAAATGTGCTGGTTAAAGGGGCTCTGGTGAAGCTGGGTGGGCCAATCCCCCACTCAGTGGATTACTGTTGATTACCAAAACATCGACTATAGGAAGACATTGGATCAAGATTGGGATGGAGGAGCCTTCATTTAGAAGTGCAAGAATGACACAGAGTAGACAAAGCCAAAAGGAATCTACACTGCCGAATCTCCTTTCACTGAACGCAAAGCTGAAATATCACATTACCAAACGTGGAACCCATCGGGAAAGCGCCGGCGTGGTAGACTTAGGAATACATGGAGGCAAAGTGTAGAGGCGGAAATGTGGAAGGAGGGCCACAGCTGGGGAAGCTAGAAAAGATGGCCCAAAATCACAGATGATGGAGGCTTGTAGTTGATGGCCTATGCTCCGTGAGTGAGCGAGAAGGCGATAATGTAACGTTTGTGCCTTCAGGGGTGGGGGTGGTGACCAAAATATAAACAAACTAAAGCAACATGGCACCATATACTGACAGTAATCTTTCAGATTTAAATCTCCCTAAAACCTTCAAAGAAGTGTCAAAACTAACTAAACCAAAGCTTAAAGAAATCTGCAAAGCCTTATCTGTGGACTCTGAGAAATCAATCAGTAAAAAAGCGCTTGTAAATATCGTATCAAATGCATTGAACATCTCTACTTTGGGTGACAGTGAGTCAGCAGCCTTCTTCATCTGACAACATGGATGTTCCAACAATTACTGACCTGCAGAAGTTAAAAGACTGGCAGAAGAGCTGAGAAAGATTGACACTGATCATAGAAGGATCCAAAATGAAATCGTTTTTGCTGGGTGCTAGTTACAATGAGAAAGCCATAAGAAGATATAAAATGCTTCATGCGTGGGAACACAAGCAAGGAATTTGCTCAGTCCAGTACTATAAACACAGCAGAACTGTCAGATTTCTTTTATAAGTTTATGTTGATTTTTGATTTTCTCCAGTCTGATTTTCCTTGAGCTCATATGCAACCAGATTATGACAATCTTTGGGCTGTTAGAGGAAGCTGTTAGGACTACAGGGTCAAATACTACATCCGATCTCCCTAATCGGCTGTCCATTGCTAGCGATGATGATTGGTTAAATAGGACACGCAGAAACGGAGATGGGCCACGAGGCCCGCACCAGAGCTCCTCTCCTAATGAAATGCCTTGCACAGTAAGGTAAGACAAACGATGTTGTGCCCCCATCTCTGGACCTCCAGACCTGATGCCAAGTGGTGCACAAAAGTGCCACAGACCTGATGTGTATGGAAGTTGCCCCGCAGTGACAACTGATTTGCTGGGTGATGCCATCTGTTGGCCATTTGAGTGGCTCTTCTGCATGCCATCTGGTGGTGCGCCATTGACCCTGTTGGGTTCATCTGCCACATTGCACCGAAAGGCCCCCTGCTACCAGCGCCTTATTGGTGATGTACTATTTAACCCATAGCTGGAACCCAGGCAAGTGTTACCACTCCAGGTCAGAGAGGACCTGGGAGCAATGGTGATTAATGGTGATCCACTTTCCCCAATTCTTGGGTTTCAGTCACGTGACTTTTCTTAATGATTTCACTTCCGGCAAAACAGCTGGTGGTCACGCAAACCAAAACGGCTGCCGCAGTGCAAACAACTAGTGATAACTTATCAGAATATGCTTGTAATCTAGAAGCCACTCCTCGCTTTAGATATATTCAGAAGATTGCAATGTGCAATGGAATCGACCCCTACAGTCTGGGCAAGAAGGATTTGTCTTACGATCTCAAAAACTACTCTTCAGTCGAGTTCCTCAACATCTCGAACTATCTGGTGTTGCAGATGTCCTTCTACACTGCAAAATAGATGAAAGCATGGAAGAGTATGGAGGCTTACAACTTTTTTGTATGTGGCTGAGTAAAGGACCTCGGGATCAAGTCGCTGCCGAATGAATCCTGTATTGTTTTTGCCTGTGTAAGTATGTTTTTTTAAGCTTTTCGTTCGTGTCTTTACAACGAAGTGCTGCAAGTTGAAATGTAAACAAACAACAGTTTGCTTGATTCTCACTTGATTCTCATTTGTGTTTGCTTGATTCTCACTCTCAGGTAAATCATTCACAAAGATCATCAGAAACCCCTTTAAAGACCTGGATCTTAATTAAACAAGACGGAGAAGTGATCATGGCGCACTGTAATTGTACGGCTGGGGAAGAATTTTGTCGCGACCTTCATGCATATAGACTTTGTGAGGAGTGAGGAGTAAACGAAGAAACAGCTGGGGACTTTAGCGCTTCGTGACTAAAAAAAGTACCATAAAATAATGACAAATAGCAAGAAAAGTACTTGGAAAACACTAAGGACAGAGCTGAAAGGGAAATACAAACCTTTCACCAAGTGATCACTGCAAACTCGAGCATGCTTCGACTCGGCTCCCTTCGATTTCAGTGAGAGGTTCAAAAGCCACCTTTCTCGACGTCTTTTTGTGAAATCCTGTGTTTGTTCACCCCTTTTTTATTAGTTCACGGGGAACCCTGAAGAAACTTTTATCAGTTTCACAGTTTGATCGATTTGAACAACCTAAAACAACGCAAGCATAAGGCATTTTTCATGCGAGCAAAGCACCTTCTCCGTACAAACACTTTGTCAACTGAGCTTTGGCAGACCACCAGCTAAATTTTGAATAACTTATGAGGCGGATGTGACATCACATGAAACCCAGCAAGACTCAAGTCCTCCCGGACCTGAAACTCAACACCAGTTGCAGTTTAAAGTCATACCCAGGACCCATTTGAGCTCCTGACGTAAACACTAAAAGAGAAGTACACTGCATCATTTGTGCTTTGTTTTGGGAGTTGACCCTTCAATAAATTTTTCCTTTTCAGTTCTTTGACTTGTCCTTGTTTTTTGGTTTTCATACTTTTTAGGACTAAAGACAAAGACAGAAGGGTTGTAGGCTTCGTGACTTGGATCATCAGACTTTAGTACACCACTAAAATGTGCAGAAGACGGTCGCGTGTTGTCTGTCGGTGTAAAATTTTGACAGTGAATTAACCACGCTTTTAAACGCTTGGCCTCTTTAGGTATTCTACAAAACTTTAAAACAGGATTCATTTTATGGTTATTTGAACAAATTTGTGCACAGCAAAAGTTGTTTTTCCTCATGTGAATTTGAAGAAACGACTGAGCTTATCTGACATAGTAAACAAATATAGTGCCGGGTTACCCCCCAAGCCGCGAAGCATTATGGGTATATGAAAGTAGTCAGTACATGGAAAATAATCTTTGTCATCAAATATTTGGTTTATTGTCATCTAATAGGAACAATTTGATCAATTTAATCAATATAGTCAAGGTATTTTTTTTAGGCACCATTACCAGTACAGACAATCTTCCATATGGTATGTCAAGCCTACTCTGGGAAATTTAAATCAATATTAAACCATTCATCAAGAATTTATTCCAAATTTCTTTTGCTTCATACAGAAATGTTGTCTTGCGATGTCATTCACAATGCCATAACACAAAAATATCGCCTCTCTAATACAACGTTTTAACAATTTTTAACCTGAATATTTTTCAAACAACTCAAAACAAAGAACCCGAGCTATTCAATGACAAATGTAATGGCACCCTCAAGTAGTGGCTGAGCACACATCGCACTTTGGAGGCACTCGTTTACCATTTAGTTGTCATTTTGTTATTTTCTCCGTGAGCTTTACCTTTTATGGAGATTTGTGGGCAGATTTGTATTAGATTGTGAAATGATATAAATTTTTTTGAAACACCCTGTACTTTGACAGCACCAGTATAACCAAGCAAGTCTGTCTGTCTGTCTGTCTGTGCGTCTATCTTTTTTTTTTACCCAAAATAATGTGAAAAAGTTTAATTTCATTCATAATTTGGTGTTGGCGAAAAGAGTGAATTTAACAAATGCAGCTCTACAGCCTGTATCGAGATATGTAAAATGTCAGCATGAGGGCATAAACCTAATACATTCAGGTTGTAAATGGTACAAATACCAACAGTCAGATTATCTGTGATACACTGGACAGACGGCAGCAGACAGAGTGTCCATTTCTGAATGAAAATTTTTTAAAAGTGAGAAATTTCCTCAACAGGACAAAACATGGAATGGTGGTGTAGTGGTTAGCACTGTTGCCTCACAGCAAGAAGGTTCTGGGTTCAAGTCCAGTGGCTGATGGGGGCCTTTCTGTGTGGGGTTTGCATGTTCTCCCCGTGTCTGCATGGGTTTCCTCCGGGTGCTCCGGTCTCCCACAAAGACATGCAGGTTAGGCTAATTGGTGGCTATAAATTGACCGTGAGTGTGAATGGTTGTTTGTCTCTATGTGTCAGCCCTGTGATGATTTGGTGACTTGTCCAGGGTGTACCCCACCTCTTGCCCATAGTCAGCTGGGATAGGCTCCAGCTTGCCTGTGACCCTGCACAGGATAAGCGGTTATGGATGGATGGGCAAAACTCGGTGAAGTAATCCACGATCATTTGAGCATCGGTGTGAGAGCGAGACGAGCAAAGATTAGAAAGATGATTTTGGATGATGCGGTAATTTGTAAATTTATTAGATTAGATTCAACTTTATTGTCATGGTGCAGACTACAGGTACAAAACCAATTAAATGCATTTAACCAGAAGTGCAGAATACAGTATTATTTACTGATAAGTGCAGAAATAAGTAGTGCAGCACAGTGATGCTCTCTGTTTCAGTACATACAGGGATGGACAATGGAGCGGAACACTATACAGACATGTTTGTAGATATTTAAATGCATTTTTACAGAAGGAAAGTGGACAGGATTAGAGAGTGTGTAGGGCTGTATGGACAGTTAGCAGTATGAACACGCATGTCCAGATGTTTATATGTGCTACCGGATAAAGTGGCACAGTCTGGGCAACAACGTTTCAGACAATAAATTAATAGAGCAAATGGCATGTTAAAGTCCTGAGTATTATATGACATTATATTCTTGATGCAACAAAGAAAGACATCAAGAACAGACTGGCAAAGGCAAGAGCAGCATTTCATCAGCTCAAGTTCATTTGGAAGTCCAAGCAGTACAGCCGCAAGACCAAGATTCACATTTACAACAGCAATGTCATGGCCATCCTTCTATATGGGAGTGAATGTTGGAGAGTCACCAAGGCCGACATGGAAACATTGTCCAGTTTTCATCATGAGTGTCTTAGGAGGATAAACAGAATAGTTTGGCCCAACAAGATCTCCAACAAAGACCTCCTCCAGCTCAGCCAGACCACATGCATCGTCAGTGAAATACAGCATAGACGACTTCGATGGCTAGGACATGTGCTGAGTACACAGTAGGACATGAGTCTGAGTACACAGACAAGTATTGCGAGGTTTGCACTGTGATGGACCCCACAAGGCAAGAGACCAAGGGGCAGGCCAAGGAACACCTGGCGAATGACAGTTGAAGCAGAACTTAAGCAAATTGGGATCACCTGGAGTGAGGCTGAGACCAAGGTACAGTGGTGCTTGAAAGTTTGTGAACCCTTTAGAATTTTCAATATTTCTGCATAAATATGACCTAAAACATCATCAAATTTTCACACAAGTCCTAAAAGTAGATAAAGAGAACACAGTTAAACAAATGAGACAAAAATATTACACTTGGTCATTTATTTATTGAGGAAAATGATCCAATATTACATATCTGTGAGTGGCAAAAGTATGTGAACCTTTGCTTTCAGTATCTGGTGTGACTCCCCTTGTGCAGCAATAACTGCAACTAAATGTTTCCGGTAACTGTTGATCAGTCCTGCACACCAGCTTGGAGGAATTTTAGCCCGTTCCTCCGTACAGAACACCTTCAACTCTGGGATGTTGGTGGGTTTCCTCACATGAACTGCTCGCTTCAGCTCCTTCCACAACATTTCGATTGGATTAAGGTCAGGACTTTGACTTGGCCATTCCAAAACATTAACTTTATTCTTCTTTAACCATTCTTTGGTAGAACAACTTGTGTGCTTAGGGTCGTTGTCTTGCTGCATGACCCACCTTCTCTTGAGATTCAGTTCATGGACAGATGTCCTGACATTTTCCTTTAGAATTTGCTGGTATAATTCAGAAGTTATTGCTCCATCAATGATGGCAAGTTGTCCTGGCCCAGATGCAGCAAAACAGGCCCAAACCATGATACTACCACCACCATGTTTCACAGATGGCATAAGGTTCTTAAGCTGGAATGCAATGTTTTCCTTTCTTCAAACATAACACTTCTCATTTAAACCAAAAAGTTCTATTTTGGTCTTATCCATCCACAAAACATTTTTCCAATAGCCTTCTGGCTTGTTCATGTGATCTTTAGCAAACTGCAGACGAGCAGCAATATTCTTTTTGGAGAGCAGTGGCTTTCTCCTTGCAACCCTGCCATGCACACCATTGTTGTTCCATGTTCTCCTGATGGTGGACTCATGAACATTAACATTAGCCAATGTGAGAGAGGCCTTCAGTTGCTTAGAAGTTACCCTGGGGTCCTTTGTGACCTCATCGACTATTACACGCTTTGCTCTTGGAGTGATCTTTGCTGGTCGACCACTCCTGGGGAGGGTTACAATGGTCTTGAATTTCCTCCATTTGTACACAATCTGACTGTGGATTGGTGGAGTCCAAACTCTTTAGAGATGGTTTTGTAACCTTTTTCAGCCTGATGAGCATCAACAACGCTTTTTCTGAGGTCCTCAGAAATCTCCTTTGTCCATGCCATGATACACTTCCACAAACGTGTTTTGTGAAGATCAGACTTTGATAGATTCCTGTTCTTCAAATAAAACAGGATATCCACTCACACCTGATTGTCATCCCATTGATTGAAAACACCTGACTCTAATTTCACCTTCAAATTAACTGCTAACCCTAGAGGTTCACATACTTTTGCCACTCACAGATATTTAATATTGGCTCATTTTCCTCAATAAATTTATGACCACGTATAATATTTTTGTCTTATTTGTTTAACTGGGTTCTCTTTATCTACTTTTAGGACTTGTGTGAAAATCTGATGATGTTTTAAGGCATATTTATGCAGAAATATAGAAAATTCTAAAGGGTTCACAAACTTTCAAGCACCACTGTAAAAGACCATGCTGGATGGAGGGATCTTGTGGAGATCTTATGCTCCAGTGGGAGCAAAGAGGGCAAGTAAGTAAGTACATTTTTGAATGTAGTGAGTGTTCATTTTATATTCGATTGAGAATATGTTAAAAGCTATTTGCACTAACCTTAAAATGTGAAATTATATGAGTTTTCTGAACTAGCCTATATTTAGTGGAACATGTTTTGAATATTGATTTGCATTCTTCCTGGAAGGTCTTGTGAGATACTGTGAACATCAATCTGAAAGAAAAAAAAACATTTTACAGTTTTTTTTTTTCCCATGAGGGACAAAATGGAGAAGTCTTTACTGCGCCACTGAAGACCTTGTAAGCCATTATGAGTTCAAATGTGGCGTTAATTAAATAAAAAAAAATTGTCCAGATGTACATCATGATAGCTCAATGCCTCGGGATGAAGTGATTCTGATTCTCAAAAACTCATACAACATAACATTTAAAAAACAACAAGAAGATCATTTTCTGAAGTCCGTTAAATACTGTCCTCTGCTGGATAGAAGTGGAATCAGCATGAAAACTGGAAAACTACAGGAAACATTTATAGGATCAAACTTCATGATGAAAATCTTTCTATTGAGAACAAAATAATTCTTTCAGTTTTTAGTTATTTATTAAACAAAATGAGATCTGTACCTGAAAGTGTGGGAGTTATTTATTTTTGGAGTTAAACACAAGATGTATCAATAGGTCCAGATTTACGAAACTGGGACTTTTTATTTTATTTTATTTTATTTTATTTTTCACCCAAACCTCATATATTTACTGTATATTTCACAATTAGTGCATAATATATTTTTAAAAAAATGAATAATAGAGTTATAATTGGTGAAATTAAATCTCAAAATGGCTGACTGTAGAATATAAATTAAAGTGCAGTCGATAATATTTCCACTGTGTTTATTTCATAGCTACAGTATAATATTAAAACTTCGAGCTCAGATGGTATGAATGAAGTAAAAGTCGATTTATTTTATAAATAAAGAGGATAAAGGGATGTTCCTGCTGAATGATCAGCATCGTGTCATGCTGAGGAGACCAGAGAGCACCATGTTTATGCTTACGTTCTTTATTTTTTGTTTCATTTAGTCAGGTACATTCTGCTTGGTGCCTGAGTGTTAAGTTTCGATTCAGAAATGGTGTGACTCGAGGAGTTTACCTCTGAGTAATTCATGTTCTTATTCACAGATCAGTGCTCACTTTGAGAGGGAGAGCGTGCGACTCACATGATCTGGAAAGTCACACTGATGACCGGAGGGTGATGTACTGCTCTCAATGGGGTTCATCTATCACACAGAAGATGAGTTCATTTATTCATAAAGAAATGTCGTGTTCATCAAAAATCCAGTTTGTATACTAAAAAAAAAAAAAGTGTTCGTATCCTACATTCATTCCTGAGTTAGTGTTAATTTATGTACAGGATGAGTCATTAATGTGACTCAATCATCACTGAATTAATGAGTTGGTTTTATATACAATAAAGCAATAAAGTGCAAAAAACAAAAATGTTTTAGAAGTAATGAAATGAAATGTTTCAACATTTAAAAAAATACTATAAACAGTAAGCAGTAAGCCATAATAAATGAAACAAAGTCAATATTTGGTGTGAGATGACCCTTTGCGTGAAAAAAAAAATGGTAGTCTGAGGTCCAGTGAGTGCAGTTTTATGCGGAAATGATCTGTAGGTTTTACTGAGCATCTTACAGAACCAGCCACAGTTCTTCTGGACACTTTGACTGTCAGACTCGCTTCTTCATTTTGCACCAAAACTCAGCAGCCTTCATTATGTTTTCTTTTTTAATCTGAAAAGTGCTCTCTTATGGAATATGCTGCTCAGATACAAACATTTTTTTCCCCTGTAACATTTCATTGTGTGCTGGAAAAAATGAACATTTGGAACTCTAAAACGTTTTTGTAATGTTTTGACTTGATAATGTAAAAGCTATAAAATAGAAATCTATAACAAAGTTTTTATGAAAAGAAAAAAAGGGGTGCCAACACTTTTGCACTTTCAAGTTCAAATCTTTTTTTTATGTATTCATTTTACATGCCATTTTAATGTTTAATGAACATTTTGTGAAATTCACAGAAAGTGAACCAAAACAAATCTAAAAATTTATTACGAGTAGCGATTCACTTGGTACAAAAGTAATGGCTCCCTATACAAAAAGAAGGAGTTGGTGTGTATCTGTCACGTAGCTGATACGCCATAATGAATGAATGAGCTGCATTGCATTACTGGAAAATGTCATGTTTAAGACGTGCTGTTCTTTCACCATTTAGCTGCCATTTTGTCATTTTCAAGTCTCTAAAAATGGAGTTTTATAGGCGTGGCTCAAAGTAAATCAGCTGTGCTGTGACCAATCGTAGTAGTTTATGACTGATTGCCATTTATCATGTGAGTACGAAAAGAAATCTTGATCTGTTACTTCAATTTGGTCGATGAAAATATTTACACACAACTTTATTCAAAGACGGGTAAATAAGACCCAGTATAATCGATTCGATTAAGAGTTATTATCAGATTCCTTGTTGAAAGAGTGGAACAAAACACAGCCAAAAAAAAAAAAAAGTGTGTCGCTTAGAGCATCTCTTATACTGTATTTGTCTCTCCTCTACAGTGTGGTTTCATTATGCTGACCTTTTCGGTCCGAAGCAGTCAGACGCCTGTTCAGGATGTGAGATTGAGAAGAGAGTGAGCCAGAAGTTCACGCCTGCATGCTGAGGCCGGCTGTGTGGTGCACACAAGAAGACAATGTGCAATAACACTTAATGCCTTGTACATTGTGTGCTTGTTTATTTGCATCTTCGAGTCGCACTCGCATGCACTGTTGAACCTGCTCTAAAATCCCTCTGCATCCCAGAGGCCTAAAATACCTTCAGGTCCTTGTCATATGGGTCTCAGATGCGTTGGGAGATGACATCTTCACTCATTTCCTGTTTTCACTTCAGTTATTGACAGCTGCATACCCATTTTTACCAAACCACTGTTTCACTGTTTTCCTCCGGTTCTCATTCCTTCCTCCTACACCTCTCTCTCCAGATACAGTCCTCTATCTATATCTCTCTCTCGCTCTCTCTCTCTCTGTCTGTTTCTTCTCCACGCCACATTGCAGATGCCTCCTTTTCCACACATCTCCTTTCACTCTTTCAGACCCCAGGTGCAGGCACCTGATACCGATACTCCAAAATGTTTTTTTTTGTTTGTTTGTTTCTCATCTATCTTTTGTGAAATGATTTTTTTTCTTTTTTTTTCTTTTTGAGCATGTCTCAACTCCTTGACCTTATCTTCAGAGAAGCTCAGAGGCAGTCTTGCCTTTAAAGTATGGTAGATGTTCGAAGATGGATGGTAGTTTCCCCCTTGGCCGTGGCTCTGAGTCTGGTGAGCCGTAGGAAGAGAAGTGGAAGCCCCCCTTTGCTTCTCCTTCCTCCTCTCGCTTTAGATTGCGACCTAGCTCTCCGAACTGCCTAACCACAAACCAGATAGTCAGTACCCAGAGGTCTTTGCAGCAGTCTCTTCTCTCTTTCTTTCCTTCTTTCACGCTCAGCACAGGAAGTCGCCAAAATTGGTGGGGGGGTGTTTGATAGCATCCCCTTTTTGCACATTCGAATCAGGCCATTGTGAGTGTGAAACTCAGAGAGAGAGAAAAAGAAAAAAGAAACGTGTCTTTCATACTTGGTGTTCAAAACACAACTGCACCTCTTCTACTCTTGGCTTTTGCTTTGTGTGTAACAAAAGCAGGCACAGGCTGTGTTCTCAACATGACCCCCCACCCAGATCTACGGAGCGTGTGTCGGATTACAGTGCCGGCTCGATCCACCATTTGATCCACCTCCTTGACTCTCCAATACCACTGGAGCTGGATGGGTTTGAAAATGTGATTCCTACATATCCTACTATTTTACCTTTCTGTGTACCAAGTTTCTCACCAATTTGACAATTTAGCTCACAATAAAAATCAGCATGGCGAGGTAGCGCTTTAAAAATAAGGAAAAAGTAAGGCTTTTTCAGATTAATCAAGATTCATTATGTGTTTATGACAGAACTTGAAGTCAGAAGTGGCTGGGATATGGATCACTTTATATCTCACAGAATATCTCATCTCATCTCATTATCTCTAGCCGCTTTATCCTTCTACAGGGTCGCAGGCAAGCTGGAGCCTATCCCAGCTGACTATGGGCGAAAGGCGGGGTACACCCTGGACAAGTCACCAGGTCATCACAGGGCTGACACATAGACACAGACAACCATTCACACTCACATTCACACCTACAGTCAATTTAGAGTCACCAGTTAACCTAACCTGCATGTCTTTGGACTGTGGGGGAAACCGGAGCACACCCACATGGACACGGGGAGAACATGCAAACTCCACACAGAAAGGCCCTCGCCGGCCCCGGGGCTCGAACCCAGGACCTTCTTGCTGTGAGGCGACAGCGCTAACCACTACACCACCGTGCCGCCTCTCACAGAATATATATATATATATATATATATATATATATATAATAGGCTTATCTGTGAATGCATCAATTTTATGTTCAGAGAGAGAGAGAGAGAGTGAGTGTGTGTGTGTGTGTGTGTGTGTGTGTGTGTAGGGTCCCACTGTTGACTTATACCACCACTGGATGAAGTGATTTTGTGAATGGGGACATCTCTATGGTAGGGTGAGGAAAAACTGCACAAACAAGTGGCACTGGATGGGCCTGAAAGTGCCACCATGACAAGATCAAAAGTACTGCTATTTGACCACATTGTCTACCATTTAATGCACCATATTGGGTACTGATGTTGTAACAAATCAATATGAAGAGATAGTTAGAGAAGCAGCTTTGGGACCAAAAGGTCACTGGTTTGATCTGCTGGACCAGCAAGAATGGCTGAATTGCCCTTGAGCAAGGCACTGAACCCTAGGCTATTCTGGGTATGTTTTACATCACTCTGGATGAGAGCATCTGCAATGTAAAAAATAAGGTCGTTGACAAAAAAGACTTTCACACGAGTCAAGATACAGTATGTCTAGTACAAAAAGAGAGCCTTGAAGTCAGAAGTGTCTATCAAGCTTGGGGTCCAGGTCACTTTATATTTAGCCTCAGTTCTGAGAATGGGTTAATCTCTGAACACATCTTTCTCTCGTCTTTTCTGGTTCAGATCTCCTGAGCATGTGTTGGTTTCCTGTTGACTTGTACCACCACTGGATGGAATGAACTTTGTTCATCTGATGGAGGCATTTCTGTGGCCAGATAAGGAAAAGCCACACACACTACTAGAGCTGGATAGGGTTTGAAAACACCACCACTACATGACCTCTTTGTGTACCATTCTGCTCACCAATTTGACTTTTCCTGTCAGGGCATATCAGCACGAAGAGGCAGCACTTTAAAAATAAGGAAGTTGATACCTTCATTATTAGAACAAACTAATTTCTGAATACATCTCTCTTTTTCTCATCACTACCCTCTGTATCTCATTTTTCACAGCCTCTGTTGTCAACATGACTCATGTCCAAATCTCCTGAATCTGTCTAGGATTACATTGTTGGCTAAATCCACCACTTGATGGAGTGGCCTTGCTTTCCTGAAGCTTTGTGAAAAGGGACATGTCTGTCTTCAGGACTAGTGGTGTGCAATTGTCTTGAAAGTCCCACCAGCACATATCCATCTGTTTTTACTTCTTTGTGCACCATTTTTGTTGTTCAATTAGGCTTTTCAGGTTGTGATAAATCAACATGAAGAGGTAGCATGCTTCGTTTTCAGGGTGTGTCATCTCCAGTGGTTCAAAAGACCAGAAGAGACAAACCCCCATGCCACCAGACAGGAAAAACTGGAATAAGACTTATTCATAGTTGCACAATAGTCCTGGAGAAATCTCTGGTGCTAAATAACAAACAACAGAGTAGCAGCTGTGTAAAAAAAAAAAAAAAAAGAGCAAGCCCCTGTGCAGGAAACTTGCCCCGTTTGATGAGTTCATGCATAAACTCACAGGCCTATATGGCACTCTAGTGTAACTGACAGAACTCATGTGCAAATGATCAAGGACTTTGTGACCTGAATCGGGTGTAACTCTGGAAAAAAAAAACATCAAGATGAAACCTCTTGTTAACATTGTTACGAAATGCACACTATTTTTCATGGTAAGCAAAGATGTTGCTTTGAAGATTCAGGGTTATACAATGCTTTGGAAAAAAATCAGAGATGCACAACAAATAAAAAGACAGAAACTCAGAACTGAAGGAAACACTGACGTTATTTAGCGTCATCTAATATTTGGCTGTTTTGCATTCCTGATCCACAGTGTTCTTTTTCAACAATTTTGAGCAACTTGTTTTGATGAACATCTGGAATGGCAACCATGTTCCTTACAAAGCTGAAGCAATCTTTGATAGACCCTAAAGTGATGATTAATTCCCTCAGATTCAATCCCTGAAATTTCAATGGCTTTGAACTTAAAAAACAAAACAAAACACAAAATACGTACTTCAAGGACCTTCAGGGAAGGGTTTATGAACATCTTTATAAGAACATCCCTGTATCTGCTGTCCAATTGAACTCATTTTAGGTTGATAGAACTTTATTTTCCCAATTGTTTGCCTGAGAGATAGTGGTTAGAATAAGGAGGTTATACTTAAAAAAAAAATGCTTCTTCACATCAGTTGACGCTCGTGACACATTTACCACAGAAGGAGAGCTGTGAAGCCAGAAATGCCTTTCAGGTTTTGTGTACAGGTCACTTTATACATATTTATACATATGTATGTATGAATGGACTAATTTCTTTCTATCTTTGTCCATCACCATCATCCCATATCTCTAGCATTCTCGTGAACTTTCTAATATTTGTGCACACTTTTTGCTGGTTGTAAACTCATTCCCATAGCATGAGACAAATCCAAGTTCATGAATTAATGCTAAACCTGTCTTAAACCTCACATAGTCCGTGTTAGATGATGTTGCGAGACCAGAACCAAGCCAGCATTTGGGTCGAGCTTGTAAAATCAAAGTGAAGCAAAAGAGGCAGTTAAAGAGATCAACTTCACCAGCCAGGATGTGAGTCATGTGCATGCTCGATCAACTCAGCTCAGTCTAGAAAACAAAAGAACGTCTCAAGCAAGCTCAAAAGACAAGAAAGAGTGTAGTGCGGGAGATACAATTGCACAAATTTTATCTTAACCATCGCAACCCCTTTTAATGCAGAAACAATGCGCATTTCACATAACGCTGTGCATGCAGGTTTCTCCAAGGGGCTTCAGAAAGAGCACAGGCAGCACTTCAGAGCAGATCAGACCATCTGATGGGGGGCATAGGGGGAAGCCAGCTTTACAAACAAGACACAGATCGAGGAGATACCCAGCGTCTGGCATTTGTGTGTGGTGTAAGAACCAAAAGCACATGCAAAGGTCGACAAAGGAAGCCATATTGATGTTGTTGTTATGACACGCAAGCTACTGTTATCAGATTGAAAGGACTGCTACAATCAATAAACATGAAAATAAAATCAATTAAAAAAGGTTCCTCTTGCATTAGAAAAATGTTTTCATCTTTCTAGATGGTTCCTCGGTGGTTTCTTAAAGTTCAGTCCAACTCAAATTGATGTCCATAATGCAAATAAACAATACTCATTGCCACAAAGCAACTTTACAGCCAGATAATGATGTTCATGAATCATTACAGTCGCAACATTTGGGCTGATGAGACATGACACAAGGGCATATTTATCTCATCTCATCTCATCTCATCTCATCTCATCTCATTTTCATCCGCTTATCCGGGGCTGGGTCATGGAGGCAGCAGTCTGAGCATGGAAGCCCAAACTTCCCTCTCCCTAGACACCTCGGCCAGCTCCTCGGGAAGAACACCGAGGCGTTCCCAGGCCAGCCGAGAGACATAGTCCCTCCAGCGTGTCCTGGGTCTTCCCCAGGGCCTCCTCCCGGGGGGACATGCCTGGAACACCTCCCCAGGGAGGCGTCCAGAAGGCATCCGAAAGAGATGCCTGAGCCACCTCAGCTGATTCCTCTCGATGTGGAGGAGCAGCGGCTCTACTCCAAGCTCCTCCCGAGTGACTGTGCTTCTCACCCTATCTCTAAAGGAGCGCCCAGCCACCCTGTGAAGGAAACTCATTTCGGCCGCTTTTATCCGCGATCTTGTTCTTTCAGTCATTACCCAAAGCTCATGACCATAGGTGAGAGTCGGAACGTAGATCGACCAGTAAATCGAGAGCTTCGCCTTTTGGCTCAGCTCCTTCTTCACCACGATGGACTGGTAAAGCGACCACATCACTGCGGAGGCTGCAATGATCTGCCTGTCGATCTCACGCTCCATCCTTCCCTCACTCGTGAACAAGATCCCGAGATACTTAAACTCCTCCACTTGAGGCAGGACTTCTCCACCAACCTGGAGAGGACAAGCCACCCTTTTCCGGTCGAGAACTATGGCCTCGGACTTGGAGGTGCTGGTTCTCATCCCAGCCGCTTCACACTCGATTGCAAACTGCCCCAGTGCATGCTGAAGGTCCTGATTCGAAGAAGCCAATAGGACAACATCATCCCCAAAAAGCAGAGATGAAATCCTGTGGTTCCCAAACAGGATTCCCTCTGGCCCCTGGCTGCACCTAGAAATTCTGTCCATAAAAATTATGAACAGAACCGGTGACAAAGGGCAACCCTGCCAGAGTCCAACATGCACTGGGAACAGGTCTGACTTACTGCCGGCAATGCAAACCAGACTCTTGCTCTGTTCGTACAGGGACTGGACAGCCCTTAGCAAAGAGCCCCGAACCCCATACTCCCGAAGCACCCCCCACAGGATACCATGAGGGACACAGTCGAATGCCTTCTCCAGATCCACAAAGCACATGTGGACTGGTTGGGCAAACTCCCATGAACCCTCGAGCACCCTATGAAGGGTATAGAGCTGGTCCAGTGTCCACAACCAGGACGAAAACCGCATTGTTCCTCCTGGATCCAAGGTTTGACTTTTGGCCGAGTTCTCCTCTCCAGTACCCTGGAGTAAACCTTCCTGGGAAGGCTGAGAAATGTGATTTCCCCTATAATTGGAGCACACTCTCCAGTCCCCTTTCTTAAAAAGAGGGACCACCACCCCAGTCTGCCACTCCAGTTATTTCATTGTTTCTTTATTAAATCAAATATGGCCTTCATAATTCATAGTATAGATCAAGAAACAATCAGATTAGATTAGATTAGATTGTCCTGGAGCAACAACACCGCATCACTGGCCAAAAAAGCCCAACAGCATCTGTACTTCCTCCGCAAACTGAGGAGAGCAAGGGCCCTGGCCCCCATCATGCACACTTTCTACAGAGGCACCATCGAGAACATTCTGACCAGCTGCATCACCGTGTGGTATGGCACCTGCACCATGTCCTGCTGCAAATCTCTGCAGCGCATCATGAGAGCAGCTGAGAGGATCATTGGTGTCTCTCTCCCTTCTCTTATGGATATCTATAACTCCTGCCTCACCCGCAAAACCATCAGGATTGCAGGTGACCCCAGCCACCCATCTCACAGCCTCTTCAGCCTGCTGCCATCGGGGAGGAGACTGCGGAGTCTCCGGGCCAAAACCAGCAGGCTCAAGGACAGTTTCTTTCACCAGGCAGTCAGGAGGCTCAACTCCCTCCCTGTTCTGCCTCTCCTCCCCCCTCTGCCCCCTGCCACAGATTCTGCTCGCACACCCCCCTTCAGCATCTGACATGTCATCCTCACAGTTTCCCCCCAACACACACACACACACACACACACACACATACATACGTACATCTCATCATTCATTAACGCACTGAACTCAGGGACCGCACATCTCACTTTACCTCGCTCATTTGCACTATTCTGCATTACCTCATCTTAACAGCTGCTAGTTTGTTTATACTGCTTATTTCATGTTTCATGTTTACCTGCTATACCTCAAGTGCCCTTGACTGTTTGGTTATTTGAACCAATTTATGTGTGTGTGTGTGTGTGTGTGTGTGTGTGTGTGTTTAGTCTACATCTAGTTCATATCTAGAGTGTTTATACTGTTTATATTGTCTGTTTGAGTGTTTAGTCTGTGTGCAGTTCTTATCTAGTGTTTACACTGTTTATATTGTCTGAGTGTTTAGTCTGTCTTGTTTTATCTAGTGTTTATACTGTTTATTTATACTGTTTATATTGTTTGTCTGAGTGTTTAGTCTATGCCTAGTTCCTATCTAGAGTGTTTATACTGTTTTTATTGTTGGTTTTTTTTTCAATTATTCTATTTTAATTTATTGCATTGCCTGTTTGCACCGTGGGTCAGAGAGGACTGAAATTTCATCTGTGCTGTATGTCGAGCATGTATAGCATATTTGACAATAAAGTTGACTTGACTTGACTAGATTAGATTAGATTAGATTAGATTAGATTAGATTAGATTAGATTAGATAAAACTTTATTGATCCCTTTAGGAGGGTTCCCTCAGGGAAATTAAAAATCTATGATCTATTAGAAAACCGGACAAGTAGAGAAACCGGATTTAGACGGAACTAAGGAACAAGAGGCTCAGAAATGTACTGGTACATGATACCCAAGTTCACCACAAGAGAAAGAAACAGGAGGGCATGAAAAGACAAACTAATCAAAGGTTAAACTAGGAATGGGTGCACATATTAGGGACAAGACCGTGTACAGGACACGAGTGGAAACAAGCAAAAAACAAAAACAAAACAAGAAGAGCACGTGGTAGAGTGTATACCTCCACCAAGGTACAGATTATCAACATCAAAATCATATCACTTGAAGCTAAGATAATACGAAAGCTGTCCACCAAATTTCATCCAAATCCATTCACTATGATTTGAGTTACTTTGGGAAAAGGCAAAAAAAAAAAATCCTGGATATATGTACATATCCAGATTTGCAGCAAAATCTAATCAATTGTTCCTTGGCACAACTTTCCTCCCAATTTTATCAAAATCTGGTCACTACTTTTTGAGTTATGTTGGGAACAAACAAACGAACAGAGGTGAAAACATAGCCTCCAACAAAGTTGATGGAGGCAATCATCAGCATCATCCATTATCTGTAACCATTTATCCTGTGCAGGGTCACAGGCAAGCTGGAGCCTATTCCAGTTGACTATGGGCGAGAGGCAGGGTACACCCTGGACAAGTCACCAGATCATTGCAGGGCTGACACATAGAGACAAACAACCATTCATATCCATTCATTACTGTATCTGTAGCCGCTTATCCTGTTCTACAGGGTCACAGGCAAGCTGGAGCCTATCCCAGCTGACTATGGGAGAGAGGCAGGGTACACCCTGGACAAGTTGCCAGGTTATTGCAGGGCTGATACAGAGACAAACAACCATTCACACCTACAGTCAATTTAGAGCCACCAACTAACCTAACCTGCATGTCTTTGGACTGTGTGGGAAACTGTAAGAAATCCACTCAGAAACCGGGAGAACATGCAAACAGAAATCCCCCCCGCCGTCCACCACTGGGTTTGAACTTAGAACTTCTTACTGTGAGCCAATAGTGCTACCCACTACACCACCATGCTACCCAGCATCATGAGGTGGGAAATTCATAGCCACAATATTCAGGAGTAGAAGAGTAAAGACAAATGCTATGAAGTGTTTTGAAAGCATGTTCAGTGTAAGCAGATTGTGAATGTGTCTTGAGATGAGTGCAGGACAGTTTTTATGATTACAGCAGCAGTTCTTTGGTACAAAACTGGAGTATCCAGGTGAAATTATCTGCAGAAGTAAGGATAAGACTTCCTACTCCCTACTTGGAACACTATCTGATACCATATTTGCCAAACCCCAGAGAATGAAAAGCAGTAGATCAGATTGCGTTTATTAATTTGACCATGCAAAATAGTGAATTGAAAGAGCGATCCAATAACCAACACATATACAGGACTGTCCAAAAGTCTTAGCACCCTATTTTTTTAATACAAACTTTGTTATAGATTTCTATTTTATGACTTCTACATGACTGAGTCAAAACATTACAAAAACATTTTAAAGTTCCAAACATTCGGGGGGGGGGGGGGGGGGGGATTCAGCACAAAATTAAATGTTACAGAACAAAAAATAAAAATAAAAAAAAGTTTGTATCTGAGCAGCATGTTCCATAAGCGAGCACTTTTCAGATTAAAAAAAGAAAACATAATGAAGGCTACTGGGTTTTGGTGCAAAATGAAGAAGCAAGTGTGACAGTCAAAGTGTCCAGAAGAACTGTGGCTGGTTCTGCAAGATGCCCAGTAAAACCTACAGCTCATTTCCTTATAAAACTGCACTCATTGGACATGAGATGATGATTTTTTTTTTAAAGCAAAGGGTCAACTTACACCAAATATTGACTTTGTTTCCTTTATTATGGCTTACTGATTACTGTTTATAGTATTTTTTTAATGTTGAAACATTTAATTTCACTATTTTTAAGCCATTTTTGGTCGACAGCATTTTCATGTGCTTAAGACTTTTGCACACACACACACACACACACACACACACACTATATATATATATATATATATATATATATATATATATATATATATATATATATATATAAAATCAGAAGGATTCAGGGACTAAAATCCCAGAGGCAATAAATAGAGGAGAGCGGGATGAGTTGTCATATGGGCAAATTCTTAGTCATACTGTTCATACCTCCAACACTAGGGGCGCCAACTCTAAATAAATAAATAAATAAATAAATAAATAAATAGCTGTTTTGTGTGATTTCTGATACTCTGAGAATAAGTTCAGACTCACACATGGGTAAAATTATTTTCATTGATTATTTTTGTCCTTCAAAAGTTAAAAAAAAAAAATCCGTCGTATTTATTTCCGAAATAAATTTTTTGTATTATCTGAATTCTCAAACTTGGATTCTTGCAGTGAGTCTTTTAATACTTTAGCTGAAATCCAATGCTACATTAGCCTTGAGATGTAGCCACCATTAGTATCCATGTTGTCACGTGTCAGTGTGTTAAAGTGCCCTGGTATATAGACTGACCTGCTCAGAAATGATTCTTTCTCGATTCTGATTGGTCAGAAGGTCTTCCAGATGTTCCACAACATTAAATCTATGTATAACTCTTTAAGATGTGAGACGTGTAATTCCGTCATAAATTAAACATTGTAATTGTAGGCAAATTGATGTGGTATAAGTGGAATAACAGTGGTGGTAATTATTTTTGTATCTTTCTCTCATACACACACAAACAACTATCCCCACCCTTCCTGATTTGCTCCCACTGCTTCTAATGGTGCGAACTGTCACAAGTGCACACGTAATTATCTAAAATTCCTGACTGAACTAAGAAATAAGATATGAAAATATGATAAATTTGAAATAAATATAAAATATTTTCCTGAGACTTCATTAATTTATTTGGTATGGCATTTCATCCATTGAAGTGGAAGATTATGCCTAAGAAATGTAAGAAAATATGAAAAGTGTGACAGCATATTTTGTTCTAACTTGCACTCTCCCTGCACGTCAAGCAATGAATCAACGAATCAGTGAATGCACGACTCAGCCAATCAAACAACGAATCAATCAGTTGGTTTGTGTGTGTGTGTGTAGTGCTGTATTTTAGGGCATACTGTATTTTCTCATTTTCAAGTACCAGAGTTGAATACAAAAGTTTGTACACCTTCTCGGACATTTGTTATTTTTAAATTGTTTTCATTTCATTATTTTTTGCACCAGGGATGCAAACTTCAGCACATGAAGTGAGCAAGTGAAGAAGACACAGTAAAAATAAATAAATAAATAAATAAATAAATAAATAAAATATATGGAGGTGTGGAGAGGTAGAGATCCTCGCAAAATTTTCTTTTTTTCTTTACATTATTCCATGCTAGATGGATAGCTAGACAGAGCCACATTCACACCCACACACCCCACACACCCATCCACACACACTCGTAACCGACATGACCGTCATGTTGAAACATGACCGCGGTATAAACGAGAGGAAAGAGAGCAGCGAAGTGGACACACAGACGCCATGACTGAGAGTTTAAAGGTATTTAATGCAGAAAAAGTCCATGTTTTAAAATCCAAAACCTTACATCTGTCCTTCAGAGGGTCAAACGTCTTACACATTAACATCTTGTTTCTGTATTTCTCTAAAAAAAAAACAAACTTTTTTTTCTCTTCAAAAATCCCTTCTGACTGTATCAGTTCATGAAGATGCCACTTTTTAATCGGCATCTTGGCAACACAATACCTGAGAAGGTCCAAAAGTTTAAACACACACAGAAAACAAACAAACAAACAAACAAATAAAAGATAAACCCAGTTTAATTCTGTACCAAAATATACTGCATTTCATTCATACATAGAGCCAATATATATATATATATATATATATATATATATATATATATATATATATATATATATATATATAATGCATTTATAAAAATACACTGCAAGGCCTCGTTTTTGCTGATCATGTGGCCCACAGTACTAAAAAACACTTCTTTCACAAAATATTTACAGTAATGTTAAACTATCAACCCCGTGATATTAAGCTCAACTCTGAGTGCCACTGATTTAACTTCAAGTACGTTCCACTAATCCCAAAATGTAGATTTAATAAATGAACACTCGTGTGCTTGTACCTGTAAACATAGTCCTTACGTCGATACGTCCTTCACCTCCATCTTTGAGTCCTTTTTGTCCATTTTTTGTTCAACATAATTTTTAAAAAACATAATCCAGAGTGTAAGCCGTGATATGTAATGATATGTATCTCCAGACTTGTTTGACAAATAATTGACAATTTCCACTTAAAAACTACAGTGCACAAAAAAAGAAGAAAAGGGAAAAAAGACTCTCACAGAAAAGATGAAAACAAATTCAAATAAAATACATACAACTGGTCATTTCATTAAGGACTTTCAATACTTATGTTTGTTCAAAAAAATAAAAAACAAACAACAACAACAATGCATGTTACATGTAACAACGCTTTATGTAAAAAGGAATGTGTGTGTTCGATCAGTGCTACGACTCACGGCCTTGAGATCATTCACAGTTTTTACCCAGAATCCACTTAGTAAATGAGAGAAAATGTGAAAAGCTCAGAAAGCACACAACACTAACACTGATCACCATGCAGCCGAGAAAAAAAAGAGAGAGAGTGTTCAAAGCACTGAAGAAACAGGAAGCAATAAAGCTACAAGTGTCAGGTCATCGAAACTGTTCATAATATCCAGGCCATGCGAACTTTCATATGCTGAGAAGAATAATGCCAAAGCAAGATCCTCACCAGGTTTAAACACAAACGCCGACCTAATCTATGATTCTGTCCAAATTTTCACTTTAAATCCACTGTCCAATGAATTATCATGATTAACGGACTAAAATGAGTTAAAAGTAAAGAATAAAAAACACGTACAGGCAGGCATGCTGTCACAGGAAAATAATCAATGACATCATCATGGTGTGATGAAACGGAGTAACCGTTACCGCTGCTGATTGTTTTCCTGAAGGGTTTTATTCCTCTTATAGCACAGCACTATATTTGGAGTTTATTAAAGAACGACGCACTGTTTATCAATTTATTGTTACATTTAATATCGTGGGACGTTCACGACATTATGAACGAGTTATAGCAGCGACAAACACTCATTCCCTCCCCAGTCTTGCCTTATTTATTTCTCTTGAAGTCAATTATTGAAGTAAATTGTGACTAAAAATCATGACCTCAGAGAAACCTTCAGCATATAAACCAGACATTTTGTAAATGTTATTTATGTATAATGAGCTTCCGCTGTACACACAAGCCACTCCCTGGGTAGGATGTTACGATAGAAATTAAACCGAATTACAACAAGTGCAATAATAATAATAATAATAATAATAATAATAATAATAATAATAATGTAATTTTACACAATAATAATAATAATGATAATAATCCATCCATCCATCCATCCATCCATCCATCATCTGTAGCCGCTTATCCTGTGCAGGGTCGCAGGCAAGCTGGAGCCTATCCCAGCTGACGATGGACAAGAGGCAGGGTACACCCTGGACAAGTCGCCAGGTTATCGCAGGGCTGAATAATAATAATAATAATAATAATAATAATAATAAAACTGATTTTTCATGCAACATTAACTACTGTTAGTATACAGTAAATACACGGGTGATTATAGAAAATCATGTTTGCTGATTGGTCGAGAAATTCAGACTATTTCTCGATAATCACCTCGAGCAACTCAGCAAAATGGCGGCCAAAATGCGCTTCGTCACCATAAGCGAGGAAGAATTAAAGCTGAAGTTAAAGCCAATCAAAACTGAAGCTCTACTATTTACGCAAACGCGGAAGAGTCTGAAGAAAAAGTTACACACATCTCAGTTACACACAAATCTAACTTTGAACTTAAGTCCATTTTTTTCTTTCGTGGCATCGGCTCGAGCGAGAAGTATTATTAAATCCAGCGAATCAAAACAATGTTAAAAATACTGTATAACTATTAAAATAATTAACATGCAGAACTCTGCAAGAAACAGAAAATTATTTTAAAGATGTCTAGTTAATGTCTTATAGGAGACAACACTTGTCTTGAGGATAGAAATGTACATATACAGCTGTTAATTATTATTAGTAGTATAAATACGCAGGTGATTATAGAAAATCTCAAGTGCTGATCGGTTGCGAAATTAGGACTATTTCTCGATAATCACCTCAAGTGATTCGACAAAATGGCGGCCAAAATACACCTCATCACCTTAAGTGAGGAAGAATTAAACATTATGAATGAAAATGCTGTTCCTAAAAGCACTAAAGATGCTATGAAGTTTGGTCAAAAACTATTCTAAGGTAAGGTGGAATTGTGATTTATTTTATCAATTTCAAAACAGAGTATTTTATGTGACTCGGCATAGAGAAGTGACACAAATCTGCGCCGTGCCGTTATTACATTTACATTCTGCTTTTGAAGTTTGAAATAAGTTATTTTTATACATTTTTTTAGCATAATCACCTGTGTATTTATACTAAAACAATTATCCGCCTCGGGCTCAGTGAATATCGGTAAATATCTACATTCACTGGACATGAGCAATCACACGCTCTGATTGGCTACTCTACTACTAGGATATTAGCTCATATACCGTGAGTAGAGAAAAACAAAATGGCGGAGTGTGTTACTGAACCATCCGAGGATGAAATAAAAACTCGACTCGAAAACAAAACCCCCCCAAAATACAAAAAAGCAGCAAAACATGGAATGAAAGTATTTGATCATAAGAACACACACACACATATATATATATATATATATATATATATTTTTTTTTTTCAAGAATTATTATTATTGCATTTTTCACAAATTGCTCCTGTCATTTTGCCAGTTTGTTTACATTCTAAGCGGAAGTGATTTTGTTGGGCGTTTTGTGTGAAGTTTTTATTTATCGAATTTGCAGAAAAATAAAAATGCTCCGTTTCTCAAAATCCAGTGAATGCGGATAGAATAAAAAAGTTATTCCACTCAATCTCGTCGTACATGGCTTATAGACAACTCTGTGCTACGCGCTTTGTCTGCTATCAGTTTATGTATGACTCAATTTCATGGAATAACTGTGAATTAATTGTTAAATATTGGAAATTAATCAACCTTCAGAATCGACCAATCAGATGAGAGAATTTAAGTGCTGTGGTACGATATAATTATATTGGATGTTGGAGAATAGATTTTGCTTTAGAAATTGATTTATTTTTTATTTCAACCGTAGAGAATATTTGGATACAGAACTGTAAACAGTTGTTGTTTGTCATAATAAACTGAAATAATAATAACAATAAAAATCAGTGTGAACTGAGTTAAATTAATCACTCTATCGACAGCAGTAGAGGATTTTCTGGTGTACAATTCACAAACAGTGGATCAGGTTGAGGTTTACGTGCAGATCAGAAAACTTTCATCGACAACATTCAAGAACCTACCTTTTTTTTTTTCAATTAAATAAGAACTCAATTCTAACCTGAGGTGTAAGAAAAGAAGCAAATACCCAGCACTCCAGATTAGAGCTTTAATAATCATAACAATTTTCATAAAGCAGCGTAGGAAGTAAAGTGCGAGCTGTAATCGTTACCTGTTGAGTGAGTGGGTTAGTGAAGGAGACGCTACAGTGACAAACAGATAAGACACGGTGCTACCGGTGCAGTGAAGAGGCTCGGTAAGGTGTGCCGCTTAAAAGAAAGAAAGGAAAACAAAGTCATATTGTTGCCTGATGGTGTATTAACGTGGCTACAAGCGACACACAACGCCAGCACGGGGAGTGCAGGTAGCACATCATCAGGAGGGACAACAAGAGAGTGTGATCCTGCACAAACTCATCGTCAAATCAAAAAAGAAATAAACAAGAAACAAAAGCAACCTCTAATGCTAAAGTTATAATGATATGGTGTCAAAAGATGATGGAAAAGGCAAGCTCGAAATCATAACAGTCAAAACATCCATCGGCAAGGCACTGAGAAAACACAGCAGCGGCACAAACAAACAAACAAAAATTCCCAAATCCCCTGAAGGTCCCTTGCATGCAAGTGCACTTTGTTCCTGATTCTCTCATATGGCGATATCTATAAAATCTCTAAAAGTCCTTTTGGGACAGGAATGACAGCAAGAAAAGATTAAAACCTCTCACACACACATAGACACACAAAAAAAAGGAAAAAAAAACCCTTCATGATGTTTAAGGTAATATAGCTGCTCTGTTTTTTTGTTTTTGATTTTCTTTTTTTTTTTTGGACGGTGCAGTAGGTTAAAAAAAATAGCAATAATAAAAGAGTGAGTGTCTGTCTATAACACATCGTTCACATCATTTACATATTTCAACTAAAACCCTCTCCCATAAGTATCGCCTTCAAAATCAAAATCAAAACCTGCTGGACCGAAAACTTCATATCCGTATTTGGTGTGTATCGTCGCTTGGCTCGTTGTGTGGTGGATCCCAGGCGTCTCCTTAACGAAAGGTGTGCACTCCACGGACGATGTGCGAGGAGAACTCATAGCGATCTTTGCAGCAGTGGCCACAGATGTTACACTCGAGGGGGTCTCTGTAGCCGTGGCAGCCCATGTGGATGGTGTACATGACGTGATCTAAAAACAGCACACGGCAGTGCTCGCACTGGAACACCCGCACCTCGTTTCCTTCTGGGCCGAACACTCGGATCCTGTCTCTGATGCCTGGCTGGTGGCTGCTCTCGTCTGGCCGTGCCAACGCTGCCCTGACGCTGGCATTCGTCTGATTCACCAGTTTGTCACGTGGGCTGCTGCGAGCCGAGTCGGCTGAATCGTGGCCGCTGTTGCTGGGTGAGTGATCGCGCCCGTCGTGCACATCACCTCGCAGAGCCTGGGAGGCTTTGGGCCTTGCAAGTGTGATGGCACCATTTGCGCGGACGGAAAACTCTGCTTGGTGGGCTGGATGGTGAGGCAGATGGAGAGACTCGCGGCTGCTCGGGCGCTCCAGGCGCGGGCCGAGGGGGTACACAGAGTGGAACAGAGGGTTGACCATGGGCACCACTTCGGGCATGGCCATCGGCGGGTGAGACATTATCGGACGCAAGGTATCGCTGTTCATATAAGCGACGGTGCTACTGAGGGCCTGGTCCATCATGTGAGCCTGCATGATCTCTGCTTCCTTCTCGTACTTGAGGCCAACGTCAAAGTTCAGATCAGGGTACGAGTAACGCATCATCTTCTCTCCTGCAGAACATGGCAATTTTTAAAAGCAATAATTCCATTTTTGAGGGCTTTTTTGGACAAAACAGTCACAAATGACACCAGGTTTCAATTAATAATTTTCTTTCGTATAAATATGCAGGTGATTATAGGAAATCGTGCACTGATTGGTTGAGAAATTCAGACTATTTCTCGATAACCACCTCGAGTGACTCGGCAAAATGGCGGCCAAAATGCGCTTCGTCACCGTAAGTGAGGAAGAATTAGAAATCATGAAAGAAAATGCTGTTCCTAAAAGCACTAAAGATGCTACGAAGTTTGGTCTAAAATTATTCAAAGGTAAGGCGGGATTGTGGTTTATTTTATCGATTTCAAAACAAAGTATTTCATGTGACTTGGCGTAGATGAGTGGCACAAGTCTGCGTCGTGCCTTTATTACATTTGCATGCCGCTTTTGAAGACTGAAATATATATATATTTTTTCTTTTTGAATACGATTTTTAAAAATATATTTTTGAAATAATCACCTGCGTATTTATCCTAAAGCAACTGTCTGAATCAGGCTCAGTGAATAATCGGTGAATAATTGTTAATTTATTACCAACATTAATATTTGCAATAAACAATTAACAGTAAGATTTGGTTGCTAAGCAACAACTAGACTACCGTATGGATAGAACACTGTCTTAAGGATATCGTAGATCTCATCTCATCTCATTATCTCTAGCCGCTTTATCCTTCTACAGGGTCGCAGGCAAGCTGGAGCCTATCCCAGCTGACTACGGGCGAAAGGCGGGGTACACCCTGGACAAGTCGCCAGGTCATCACAGGGCTGACACATAGACACAGACAACCATTCACACTCACACCTACGGTCAATTTAGAGTCACCAGTTAACCTAACCTGCATGTCTTTGGATTGTGGGGGAAACCGGAGCACCCGGAGGAAACCCACGCGGACACGGGGAGAACATGCAAACTCCGCACAGAAAGGCCCTCGCCGGCCCCGGGGCTCGAACCCAGGACCTTCTTGCTGTGAGGCGACAGCGCTAACCACTACACCACCGTGTTGCCGATATCGTAGATTCTTGGTTCAATTTCTGAGTAAATAATATTTTAAAACTATCCAAATTTATATTTATTTTGAATTCTTTCTTTTTAAGCATTAAGAATGTGTAAAAATATTGAAGGATTTGAACATTACATCAATGATTTTTTTTTTGAATAAATGATCCTGTTTATTTTGCTTTGAGATAAACTGATAAGTGTTACAAATGATTAAAAGTGAAATCTTTGTAAATATTAAAAAATAAAATAAAGTTGTTTGTACTTCCTGTTATCCTTCCTTAATATCTTATGTACACCTCCATCTATCATCAGGAGCTTTGTGTCCTTCAGGGGTTTTGTGCGTCGACTTTAGTTGTGTTATGACTGTATGATACAGCAGCGCTCCTGATTTCTGGATTCTGATTGGTCAGAAGGTGTTGATTAATTTTCTATAGAAGCAGCTGTGAGAGTAGTGCTGCTGCACATCACAGGTTTATATTAATGCGTTGTTCTGTATGACGTTATTGTATATTATGTTTCTTTACTCAGTGTTTTATTCCCTACAGGAATGTTTGTTTTGTTTATTCGTTACACAATTGAGATGAAATTATATAATCAGTAAAAATTAAATTATGAAATGATGGATTTGGCCATTCACAGAACCGGGAAGGAAAATTCCTCGTTTGATTAGTTTTACAAAAGAAATGTAAAATGATGCTGATCACATTTAATGCGCTGGAAATTAAAAAAAAATAAAATAAATAGCTGATATATTTTGAGTCGAGATCATTCTTGTATTCGTTGTGTTTTCATGTTTTTTTGCTCTGAATAAAGTTGGAAAGCCCCGTTTGAAGAGCCGGGTGAGCGAATTTAACCCCTGCATAACGTGGATGTGGTGAGGTGTTGCGCATTGCTCGATTAAAGTTACAGGTGTGAAAAAACCACAAGGGGAAAAAAAACATCTCCAGCCTGTAGCAAATTAGGCTCACGGTCTCTTTCGCTTTCCTGCAGTGTTTGGATTTAGCAAACACTTTCACCCTGAAACCACACTGCACCGAACATTGTACATCAGGATTTGCATAATGTGTGTTTTGTAAAAGGCAACACAGAATACTGCAGAAGAAAATGCAATAAAACATAAGTCATGATATACCATTTTTGGCAAAGAAAAAAAAGTCGTACGTGTTTACCTATTTTCGAATAGACTATGAAACCTGTCTTGGCTCTTGTCCCGTTTTACTGACATTATGATCTTTGCCTCGAAAGGAAATATTTGTGGTTATATTTAGCAATCAGTTTTCATTTTGAGTAAGACTACAGTATTTCCATCAGTGAGGTAAGGTGACTGCTTGCAAACCTTTGTCATATTATGAATGTATACGTGTTATTAACTCATTAGGCGGTTATTCGCTGGAGAACACACACTCACCAACAAATTTCTGCGGCGTGGTGCTCTTCCTCTTGGCCACGTTGGCCTGCAATCTCTCGATGACAGGCGGTCGTTCGAAGGGCACGATGCTGGTGACCTCAGTCAGAGGTCTCGGCTCTTTAGGAACCTCTGCTGCGGAGAAATTAGAAACATCATGCATCATGCCGACATTCTATGAAAAGTGTACTTTAAATTTCTTGAAGGGAGCTAGGATAAGCTCAACTTGAACACGAGCCTAGTGTTGTGCAGGTAAATCCAAAAGCATGTCGCACGGATTAGGATTATCATCCATCATGGAATTTAAATTCGTGAAAATTATCTGGATTTGTTGGAATATATCTGGATTATCTTATCAAGTTTTGTGAAATAGTATTGGTGGAAGATGTAAATGCCGGAAGCTAGATTAGATAGTATTGAGCTTGTGACCCATTTTTGACCCATAACACCAACCTGACAGAGGTTAGGGGTAAAAAAAAAATGTCATAGTTGACGACATTTTTTTTCAAGTCATCAAAACGAGGTATTTGGTAAAGTTCTCAGCTAGCACTTCAGATCAAGCTCATGCACCCCGATAATGCCACTGAACCTGGAAGATACACTGAAGTGCAGTAGAGAAACTGACGAGCCTGCTCTCTTCAATAAGTGTGTCAAGTAAGATGCTCAATCCAAAACCAGAGACAAGATAGTCAAGAGACAAAACCGAGTGAATACTTTAGTTGTCCTAGACAATTTGCTTAATGCTGTCTGATGTTAGTGTCAAAGACCAACAGTGTGACTCAAACTATGAAAGATGGATGACGCTGTCATGAAAAAAAAAGGTTTGTGACGTCTTATTAAAAAAGGGATTGAGGTCAGAGGTTTAGCTGTGTCAGTTATATTATGTGAAACAGGGTGAAGCTTGTAACACACAGACTAACCAACATGGACTTCTGTCTTTTGACATAATCCACATTTCAGTTACTAAATTAAGTTTACTTAACACTTAGCTTATGAAATGAGCAGGAAAAGCTTTAATGACATTCGTAAATCTAAAGTTTGATGGACTGACACATGGATGGATGGAAGCCAAGACCCACCAGTGACCTTCACTGGCATAAAGATGGATAGACAGATAATATATCTCAATCTTTGCCAGTTTTTTTTAACAAGTATTTTCATATTGGACCTTTTTTAAATTATATTATATTATATTATATTATATTATATTATATTATATTATATTATATTATATTATATTATATTAGTAAAAAAGGATTGAAAGAAAAATCCATCTTTTGGTGAAGTCGCTTCATCTTACACTGAAAAAATGAGAAAAATCCAACATTTGATTGAAACAAATGTATTCAGAGAAAAATAAATCCCTCGTCAAGAAATATATTTTCAACAAAAACAAATGTGCCATAATTATTGGCACCCATGCATCCTGCATTTAACACTTTCTACACTCTCCCTTTGGCAGTAAAACAGCACTGAGTCTCGTCTTATAACATAAAATGTTGGAGATACAGAGCAGGGCATCCGAGACCATTCCTCTTGACACAATCTCTCCAGATCATACAGGGTCCTCGGCCCTCTCTTGCGCTTTCTCCTCTTCAGCTTACCCCACAGGTTTTCACTGGGGTTCAGATCAGGGGACTGAGATGGCCAGGGCAGAAGTTTGATTCTGTGGACCATTTTTGTATTGATTTGGACATATGCTTTGGATCATTGTCCTGCTGGAAGATCCAATGATGACCCAGTTTTAGTTTCCTGACAGAGGAGCCAGATTCTGACTTAAAATGTCCTGGTGTTTCACGGAGTCCATGATGCCATGGACCCTAACAAGGTTTCCAGGGTCTTTGGAGGAAAAAACAGCCCCAAAACTTCACAGAACTTCCACCATATTTTACAGTTGGGATCAGGTTCTTTTCATTATAGCCATCCTTCTTTTGTACGCCAAACCCACCTTGAGTGTTTATTGCCAAAATGCTCCATTTTTGTTCCATCAGACCAGAGAACACAGTTCCAGTCAAAGGTGTAGTAGCATTTCATAAACTTCAGGCGCTTACGTACGTTTGTGGTTAACTGACAGGAAAGGCTTTTTTCCAGGAACCTTCCAAATAATCTGTTGTCATGGAGGTGGAGTCTGATGGTGGGTTTGGAGACTTGGAAACCCCAAGATTTTACTTTTTTTTTAATCATTCCCCAACAGTGATCCTTGTGGATTTTTTTTTTTGCCTTACTTATCCTCCTCCTCACTGTACATGGGGGCAAAATAAACTTGGTTCATCTTCCAGGAGAGTTTGTAACAGTTCCAGTTGGTGTCCACTTTTTTTATTATTGCCCTAGCAGTAGAAATGGATATTTTCAAGAGAGTAGCTATTTTTTTTTAAATAACCATTCCCTGACTTATGAAAGGCAACACACCTCCCTCATTTGGTTTGTGTGTTTTCTTATCTTTCCCATGTTGATGGATGACTAAGGAAATTTGGCCTCTGTGTTACCTCATATTTGTTTCCCAGTTAATCAGGATTACAGCTTGAAAGTTCTTACACACTCCAATCAACTCAAACATCCATCCATCCATTATCTGTAGCTGCTTATCCTGTTCTACAGGGTCGCAGGCAAGCTGGAGCCTATCCCAGCTGACTACGGGCGAGAGGCGGGGTACACCCTGGACAAGTCGCCAGGTCATCACAGGGCTGACACATAGACACAGACAACCATTCACACTCACATTCACACCTACGCTCAATTTAGAGTCACCAGTTAACCTAACCTGCATGTCTTTGGACTGTGGGGGAAACCGGAGCACCCGGAGGAAACCCACGCGGACACGGGGAGAACATGCAAACTCCGCACAGAAAGGCCCTCGCCGGTCGCCAGGACCTTCTTGCTGTGAGGCGACAGTGCTAACCACTACACCACCGTGCCACCCCAACTCAAACATGTACAATTTAAATTGGAAATTTAAACTATTCAGTTACATTGTGGTTATTAACATTTTCAGGGGTGCTGATAATAGTGGAATGTGTGTTTTTTTGTTGAAAATGAGGGATTTGTTTTTCTCTGAATAAATTCATTTCAATTAAAAGTTGGATTTTTCTCTCTTTTTTTCAGTGTGAAAAACATTTTAATTCTGACATTATCAAAAGAGAGGAGTTTTGCTTTTATTATGCACACAATCACATGCATATGTAATGAGATGCATAAGTAAATATACGTTTATGAAAAAGCTCCAATTTTAAAAATAAACAAATAAATAAATAAAACATGTTAATGGCTTATGTTTAAAATAAAAAGTTCCACGTGTACCATCCTGCCTTACATCATTAAATTACGGTAGAAATAATATGATTTGAATCTCTCAATGTGATTTCATACCAGTAGGTACCGTATGGTCTATAAGCTGTATAAAGGAAATTGACATCTCTGTTTTATAAGTATGTTTTCATTTATCCAATGTTATGACTTCAGTATAAGAGAAGAATTGTTATCTATTCAAAAATCTGGAAAATGCTTGACCAAAAGGTCTACTCATACTGGATTGGCTTAAATGTTTAATACTAGATGCATGGACTGTCTCTCTGGTCAGAGGACCTTGGTTGTGGGCGGGGTTTATTTGTCTAAACTACTTTAAATGTGATTTAATTCATAATAAATACTGCAAGACTCAAATTGAGTCTCGAGACCTTTTCTGTATCAACTTGGATGCTTCTCAGAATTATTGGCACTTGGACTTGTCTCAGTCTTGACCATTGGTCTTGAGGAACAAGGTCTTGGTCTTGATCAGAGTTTGTAACGAGACCATCAATGACGGCGTAGCTCACTCCGGCCCCGTCTAGTCCAGAAAGAACGATCTCAAGTGGGCCACCTTGCGCAATAAATGTTGCAAGCTATATATAGAAGCTATATACACCCTAGGAATACTGATCTATTTGCTAGAAAGAATCCAAAACAGCGAGGAATTGACTGAGAAGAAATGATTTTTGTTGAACTGCTCATTAAGAATTCATTAGTCTATCAGTTTATTAATAATTGTAATTAAGCAAATTTGGACAGAAGTTATATCCACTCTAGGCACCCCTACCTTCATGCTAGAAAGAATCAAAATTGGTGAAGAATTGAGGGAGAAGAAGCGATTTTCATGAAATGTGGATGACGCCGGACAGACGACAGAAAACACAATGGACAATCGCCTGTCGGTCGGACGAGTTAATAATAACAACGTTTGTGTAGAATTATTGTAGAAAACATAGGCACAGTGAGTACCTATGCTGGAGTAAAGGTTTTTGGTCTCTATATTGACTTGATCTTGACTGGGCCTCGATCCCCTTGTCTAGTCCTGATCTTGGGGTTGACAATTATCACCTCATGACTATAATTGCTCAAAATTCTGATGGACGTAATTCCCGACCCACTCACCTGCATACGGACCCGGATTAGGGTTGGGGTCCATGCCACCACTCTGCAAGTAATTATGGCACCTCTCTTTGTGCTCCTCCAATGAGGTGCGCTGCTTGTAGCTCCGCCCACAGTAGTTACACTTGTGTGGTTTACCCACTAAAAGAGAGAGAGAGGACATCAAAGGAGAGAAATGTGTCTATTAGTAATACTACGATGCAAGTCATTCAGACTGTACGCACAAGTGCAGTTTCGCTCTTTGAGGTAATAACCAAGAGAGTGGGCACATTTCTCGTGATGATGCAACTCAATATGTCTGAGATGGGTCAGCAGAAAAAAAAAAAAAAAAAAACCAGAATCGAGCTCAGAGTGGAATAATAATCCCACACAGAAATTTAACACACTGCACATACACTCACAACGTAAAATCTGTAGAAGCTGTAAAAGCTGGTCTCTCCATGAGGTTGGCGTAAGACGTGCACGCAGTCACACACCCAGTCATAAAATCAGTGCCGTGGAACAAATTACTGCATATCATTTCAGAAAAGTGGAAGAGGACGCAATTATTATTTCATCAGAAACTTTAACACATTCGCGGATTTTTTCTCATCAGAGACACCAAAAACAAAACCATGCAGAATTGGCATAAAACATTCACACAGGAATTTAGAAGTTGAGCTGAAACTCAATTGACCCGTTTTTTTTTTTTTTTGTAATTACACACACACACACACACACACACACACCTCTATTTGCAACTTATCTGTGGATTCTGCAACACCTCTGCTGCCTGATTGTTTTTGAGTCGAAGCGGCTGTGACAAGGTTTTTCAATCGCGTCTAGGCCACTGCCTTAACCTCAAATACCACCCCCCCCCCAAAAAAAAAAAAAAAAATCAATCAAGGATAGAAAATAATGACTGAAAAAGGAAATTACATTTTTTGTTTTCTTTGCTGTCAACGAAAGACAGCAGTTGTAATATGATGTACCATAAAAGCAAGAGATAATTTAAAGATGAGAAATTAAAAATGATGATATATTGTGGCGAACATTGAAACAAGTTCAAAAGTCTTGTTCTAAGTGTATATACGTCTAATTATTGAACCCTAATTGTGATTTAATGTTATACAGTACTGTGCAAAAGTCTTAGGCACATGTAAAGAAATGCTGTCGACCAAAAATGGCTTAAAAATAATGCAATGAAATGAAATGTTTCAACATTAAAAAATTACTATAAACAGCAATCAGTAAGCCATAATAAATGAAACAAAGTCAGTATTTTGCTTTAAACAAAAAAAAAATAGTAGGCTCAGGTACAATGAGTGCAGTTTTATGCGGAAATGAGCTGTAGGTTTTACCGAGCATCTTACAGAACCAGCCACAGTTCTTCTGGACACTTTGACTGTCACACTCACTTCTTCATTTTGCACCAAAATCCACTTTTTTTAATCTGAAAAGTGCTCTCTTATGGCATATGCTGCTCAGATATAAACTCTTTTCTTCTGTAACATTTAATTTTGTGCTGGAAGAAATAATGAACGTTTGGAACTCTAAAATGTTTTTTGTAATGTTTTGAGTCAATAATGTAGAAGTCATAAAATAGAAATATATAACAAAGTTTGTAATAAAAAAATAGGGTGCTAGGACTTTTGGACAGTATTGTATCTTTGCTGGTTATTATAAAACTGCACTCTTTCAATTCACTATTTTTCATGGTCAAATTAATACAATAATTGACAGTTGTCCCACGAAATCGACTTGTACATGAGCTGACAGCCGACGAGGCATGTAGCACCGAGTTGGCTATAATCCGTGGACGACGAGATTGGGTGGAATAATTGTTTTATTCTATCCACATTCACTGGATTTTGAGATATAGAGCATTTTTATTTTTATTTTTTGCAAATTCGATAAATAAAAAACTTTATACAAAAAGTCCGACAAAATCATTTCTGCTTAGAATGTAAACAAACTGGCGAAATGACAGGAGCAATTTGTGAAAAATGCGAAAATAATAATTATTTTAAAAAAAGATCCGCTCTTACGATCAAATACTTTCATTCCATATTTTGTTGTTTTTTTGTATTTTTTGCCGTTTTGTTTTCGAGTAGAGTTTTTATTTCGTCCTTGGTTGGTTCAACAATTTGCACCGCCATTTTGTTTTTCTCTACTCACAGTATATGAGCTGATATCCTAGTAGTAGAGTAATCAATCAGAATGTGTGACTGCTCATATCCAGTGAATGTGGATAGAATAATACAAATTTAGTTTTTTAAATTTTTTTCAGCTTACAGCTTACTTTTGATGAACAATGTAGACTTTTAAAGTCTACGGTACATTGTTCATCAAAAGTAAGCTGTAAGCTGAAAAAAAAGGATGATGCTAGTAATTAATTAATTAATTAACAGTGTTATATTTACTGTATTTATTTAATATTGGTCTCAAATGGCATGGCATCATGTTTTGGAGTCTATTTATATCCAAAACATACACTTTAGCCTGACGTATTGTCCACCGCATGTCACTGAAAACTCCGAAACTATGAAATTCTGAAAAATGGATTGTATGAAAACCTGAGGAGTATTGAAACAGTGAAATTAGTTGTGAGCTACAGGAACATGGGCTACATCAGACACAACACCCACACTCACGTAGTAGCTGGAAAATCGCTCAGAGCAGCAAAAAAGGTACAGAGGGAGTTTTTTTTTTTCCCTGCTCAGCCAGAGCAGGTGTGAGGTGAATCATTATCTCAGTTCCACTGACACTGAGCCTCCGTACACACACACACACACACACACACACACACACACACACACACTGGGATGACACACCAGCTCAAACGGCACAGCGTTCCAGTGTGGGCCAGAACAGCAGGAGGATGAAGAGGAGGAGGAGGAGGAAGATCCAGTGCCTCCAGGAACACGTCATGTTCCATGAATCAACGTGAGCTTCATTCATTGTTTGCGTTGAGTCATTCATTAACTTATACACTTTCTTTCATTCTTTCGTTCATTCATTCACATGGCTCGCTAACACCTGATGAGTTGAGTCAGCCAAAAGCATCTCCAATTCGACGGCCTGCTTCAGCCTCTGTGGTGTCAGCCACTTTCAGTATTGTTCATCACAAGCTACTTGATTCTGAGAATACGGACCTGCACGTGAGAATGTATTCTGAAAAGAACAAAAAAAGACCACCTGTTACGATCAGACTTGCACCATTACCTGTAAAGAGTGGATTGTGAAAATACCAGTGACACATTTCAGGAAGGGCACAGTGAAGCTGATAGTGAAAGTGAGGCGGTGAAGGGATGAGACCATGAGATGAGGCCAAGACGACTTTTCACAGATGAAAATCTGCACCAAATTTGTCATCTAACACCATGAGAAAAGATGGATGTGTGAATCAGAGGCAGAATGAGAGAAACCCGAGCGTATTCGTCTTTCACAAGGGCGTGATCATGAGTACAAGACAAAAAGGAAAACTAAAAACATCACAAACAACATCAGGTTCTGTCAGAGTCAACAGGATTTGGGTGTGAATTCAGCAACACACACTCGAACATGGTGGTGATGTTCGAGCGGGGAAAAAAAAAGGAGAGAGGAGATTCCTTGGTTTCAGTTAAAAAGGATGCTTTATCATAAAATATTTCTTCCTCTTGGTAATAAAAGAAAAATGGGTTTCACTATACGCTAAATACCAGAACTTTGCACCTTGGTGCTTTATTTCTGCCTGAAGATGTGAGAATGAGAGAAAAAAAGAGCATTTTGTTTCTTGAATTTAAGTATTTTTTCCCCTGAGACAGATGAGAGGTTTTTTTTGAAGATAAAGGAGAGTATTTCTTCTTTTTTCCTTGAGAGAAATGTGAGTATTTTTTCACGAGATAAGAAAATAAATGAGAATATTTATTCCTAAAATCTCATCTCATTATCTCTAGCCGCTTTATCCTTCTACAGGGTCGCAGGCAAGCTGGAGCCTATCCCAGCTGACTACGGGCGAAAGGCGGGGTACACCCTGGACAAGTCGCCAGGTCATCACAGGGCTGACACATAGACACAGACAACCATTCACACTCACATTCACACCTACGGTCAATTTAGAGTCACCAGTTAACCTAACCTGCATGTCTTTGGACTGTGGGGGAAACCAGAGCACCCGGAGGAAACCCACGCGGACACGGGGAGAACATGCAAACTCCGCACAGAAAGGCCCTCGCCGGCCCCGGGGCTCGAACCCAGGACCTTCTTGCTGTGAGGCAACAGCGCTAACCACTACACCACCGTGCCGCCTATTCCTAAAATAATTATAGGAATGCATTTTTCCCCGAGATAATTAGATAAATGAGACAGACGGACAGACAGACAGCTGAGAGAGATGGACAGACAGACAGAGAAACAGACAGACAGACAAGTAGGCAGCTGAGAGGGATGGACAGACAGACGGACAGAGAGACAGACAGACAGAGAGACAGGTAGGTAGCTGAGACGGATGGATGGACAGACAGAGAGACAGACAGAAATAAGAATTAATAAATGGTAATAAATAAGTGCATTAGTTAACATAAATCAACAAATAAGCAAGTACACAAATTAATGAATAAAAATAAATAAACAAATTTTAAAAATCCAGCATATCAAACAAACAATATAAAATAAACATGAGAAATAAATTGTATTTTAAAAAGACCACTGAACTTTACAGCCCTGATGGTCAAAGCTGCAGGTCTGTTTGTGTAGAAGACATTATTATTCAAAGATTCAAGATTCAAAGTTTTTTTTTTAAATTGTCAATTCACTATATATCCAGGACAGATAGGAGAATCGAAATGATGTTTCTCTCTCACCTTACTTGTAAAAGCAGATTAAAAAAAATATATATTAAGAAAAAACTATAGATAGATAGATAGATAGATAGATAGATAGATAGATAGATAGATAGATAGATAGATAAAAATACACTAAAATCAATGTACAAAATAGCAGTAGTGCAAATACAGTACAATATCAGTAACGGAGAAGGTGCTAGAAGAGCAGCTTAAGAGGTGAATATGAGCAGTAGTGCAAACGAGCAATAGCGGCAGATACAGCAGTAATGCTAATGATTGTACTCATCTCATCTCATCTCATCTCATTATCTGTAGCCGCTTTATCCTGTACAGGGTCGCAGGCAAGCTGGAGCCTATCCCAGCTGACTACGGGCGAAAGGCGGGGTACACCCTGGACAAGTCGCCAGGTCATCACAGGGCAATGATTGTACTGTGATGTGCAAATGGATGAAAGAGAGTTTCTTGTGTGAATGAATGTGTTACAGACCAGGGGTAGGGGGTAGATTCGATTATTATTATTATTATTATTATTATTATTATCATCCACTCTAATATTTTCAAAATATATTAACAAATAAGTAAACAAACAAACAAATAAATAAACATTTCTACCTCTTAAATCTCACCTTAGCCCGTTTATACTTCAGGACAAAAATAAAAGACTTTACAAGCGAAATGAAAGCTGAGCTCATTGTTCTGCTCTTCATCACAGGGTGACGTGTCATCAGATCAGGGTTTGGGAAACGGACTGATATGAGTACCCACTCATGATGACAATACTCCTGTCTGGTTCTGTCACACTTTCAGTCTTTGTAAAAGAGGAGTTTTTTTTTTTCTTTTTCACACAATTCGATCGTTACAGTAAATGTAAGGTGGCTGCTTGTGGCCGTGTGTGAGGAGATTCCGTCTCCGCAATCAGAAACGAGCTGCACCACAAGATGAAAATGAAAAGAAAGGCAGTGGTTTGGTCCAGTGAACTGGGACAGCACCTGCACTCTGTGTGTGTGTGTGTGTGTGTGTGTGTTAGGATAAAGCTCAGTTTGACACACACACACACACACACACACACATAAACCTGTATGTATATGATGTTCAAAAAATAAATAAAAGTAAATAAAGAAATAAAAAAGATGTTGAAATTGAAAAGTTGAAAATGTTGAGAAGGTGAGCTGTGACAGCTGGCACTTGGCATCCAATCAGACGGCGTGAGCGAGTGCACACCACAGATGTTGGATGTGCAGAAAAATCCCTGCATCAGCGTCTATTCTTGATATGCAAATACCTTTAGTGTAGCATTAAAGCCCACTTAACCGCATCCATTCGGGTTCAAAACAGGAAATCGTGAGATGAAGATGACATTTCACTTCAAGTAAATGCCTATCAACTGCTGCTCATCAGCACAAGTGCCCAGCTACACACACACACACACACACACACACATATACACACACTGATTTTCACAGTTACCTTCACCATAACCACTGGATATTCAATAGTTCTAGATTTTTCCACTTGGATCCATTTGTTTAATCCGCACACTGCAGCAGGGTTCGACACAGAACCCACCGTTCGGGGTTCTGAGTTCCGGGACGGAGAACAGAGACAAGGTGAAGCTGTTTTGTTTGTCTGTGCTTTTTAAAAAAATGGACAATTTATATCCATATAGACATACAGTCTAACACACAAACACAGTGTTCATTTCCAGAGCTTTTCAGTACATTCAAACCTCAACTCAGTGTCAGGTGTTTCACTGTCAGCACACATCACTGCTTTATACCATACATCTCTCTCTCTCTCTCTTTCTCTCTCCCCCTTCCCCTCCCTCCCCCTCCTGTTTCTCTTTTGCTCCTCTCTCTCTCTCTCTCTCTCTCTCTCTCTCTCCCCCTCCCCCTCCCGTTTCTCTTTTGCTCCTCTCTTTCTCTCTCCCTCCCCCTCCCTCCTGTTTCTCTTTTGCTCCTCTCTCTCCCCCTTCCCCTCCCTCTCCCTCCCATTTCTCTTTTGCTCCTCTCTCTCTCCCCCTCCCGTTTCTCTTTTGCTCCTCTCTCTCTCCCCGTTTCTCTTTTGCTCCTCTCTCTCTCTCCCCCCTCCCGTTTCTCTTTTGCTCCTCTCTCTCCCCCTCCCTCCTGTTTCTCTTTTGCTCCTCTCTCTCTCCCCCTTCCCCTCCCTCTCCCTCCCATTTCTCTTTTGCTCCTCTCTCTCCCCCTCTCGTTTCTCTTTTGCTCCTCTCTCTCTCTCTCCCCCGTTTCTCTTTTGCTCCTCTCTCTCTCTCCCCCTCCCCCTCCCGTTTCTCTTTTGCTCCTCTCTCTCTCCCCCTGCCCCTCCCTCCCATTTCTCTTTTGCTCCTCTCTCTCTCTCTCTCTCTCTCCCCCCTCCCTCCCCCTCCCGGTTCTCTTTTGCTCCTCTCTCTCTCTCTCTCTCTCTCTCTCTCTCTCTCTCTCTCTCTCCCCTCCTTCCCCTCCCTCTCCCTCCCGTTTCTCTTTTGCTCCTCTCTCTCTCTCCCTCCCCCTCCCTCCTGTTTCTCTTTTGCTCCTCTCGCTCTCCCCCTTCCCCTCCCTCTCCCTCCCGTTTCTCTTTTGCTCCTCTCTCTCTCTCTCTCCCCCTCCCCCGTTTCTCTTTTGCTCCTCTCTCTCTCTCCCCCTCCCGTTTCTCTTTTGCTCCTCTCTCTCTCTCCCCCGTTTCTCTTTTGCTCCTCTCTCTCTCTCCCCCTCCCGTTTCTCTTTTGCTCCTCTCTCTCTCCCCCTCCCCCTCCCTCCTGTTTCTCTTTTGCTCCTCTCTCTCTCCCCCTTCCCCTCCCTCTCCCTCCCATTTCTCTTTTGCTCCTCTCTCTCCCCCTCCCGTTTCTCTTTTGCTCCTCTCTCTCTCTCTCCCCCGTTTCTCTTTTGCTCCTCTCTCTCTCTCTCCCCCTCCCCCTCCCGTTTCTCTTTTGCTCCTCTCTCTCTCCCCCTGCCCCTCCCTCCCGTTTCTCTTTTGCTCCTCTCTCTCTCTCTCTCTCTCTCCCCTCCCTCCCCCTCCCGGTTCTCTTTTGCTCCTCTCTCTCTCTCTCTCTCTCCCCCCCTTCCCCTCCCTCTCCCTCCCGTTTCTCTTTTGCTCCTCTCTCTCTCTCCCTCCCCCTCCCTCCTGTTTCTCTTTTGCTCCTCTCTCTCTCCCCCTTCCCCTCCCTCTCCCTCCCGTTTCTCTTTTGCTCCTCTCTCTCTCTCTCCCCCTCCCCCTCCTGTTTCTCTTTTGCTCCTCTCTCTCTCCCCCTCTCCCTCCCCCGTTTCTCTTTTGCTCCTCTCTCTCTCTCTCTCCCCCTTCCCCTCCCTCTCCCTCCGGTTTCTCTTTTGCTCCTCTCTCCCCCTCCCCCTCCCGTTTCTTTTTTGCTCCTCTCTCTCTCCCCCCTTCCCCTCCTTCTCCCTCCCGTTTCTCTTTTGCTCCTCTCTCTCCCCCTCCCTCCCCCTCCCATTTCTCTTTTGCTCCTCTCTCTCTCTCCCCCCTTCCCCTCCCTCTCCCTCCCGTTTCTCTTTTGCTCCTCTCTCTCTCCCCCTCCCCCCTCCCTCCCCCTCCGGTTTCTCTTTTGCTCCTCTCTCTCTCCCCCTTCCCCTCCCTCCCCCTCCTGTTTCTCTTTTGCTCCTCTCTCTCTCCCCCTCCCTCCCGTTTCTCTTTTGCTCCTCTCTCTCTCCCCCTCCCCCTCCCTCCCCCTCCTGTTTCTCTTTTGCTCCTCTCTCTCTCCCCCTCCCCCTCCCTCCCGTTTCTCTTTTGCTCCTCTCTCTCCCCCTCCCTCCCGTTTCTCTTTTGCTCCTCTCTCTCTCTCTCTCCCTCCCCTCCCTCCCGTTTCTCTTTTGCTCCTCTCTCTCTCTCTCCCCCTTCCCCTCCCTCTCCCTCCCGTTTCTCTTTTGCTCCTCTCTCTCTCTCTCCCTCCCCCTCCCGTTTCTCTTTTGCTCCTCTCTCTCTCCCTCCCCCTCTCTCATTTCACTCTTGCTCCTCTCTCTCTCTCTCCCCCTTCCCCTCCCTCTCCCTCCCATTTCTCTTTTGCTCCTCTCTCTCTCTCTCTCTCTCTCCCCCTTCCCCTCCCTCTCCCTCCCGTTTCTCTTTTGCTCCTCTCTCTCTCTCTCCCTCCCCCTCTCTCATTTCACTCTTGCTCCTCTCTCTCTCTCTTCCCCGCTCTCTCTCCGTTTCTCTTTTACTCCCCCCTCTCACTCTCCCATTTCACTTTTGCTCCCCTCTTTCTCTCTACCCCTCCCCCTCCATCTTGCTCGCTCTCCCTTCCCCTCCCCCCCTCCAGTTTCTCTTTTGCTCCTCTCTCTTTCTCTCTACCCCTCCCCCTCCCTCTTTCTCTTTCTCCCTCCCTCTCATTTCACTTTTGCTCCTCTCTCTCTCTCCCCCTTCCCCTCCCTCTCCCTCCCGTTTCTCTTTTGCTCCTCTCTCTCTCTCCCTCCCCCTCCCATTTCTCTTTTGCTCCTCTCTCTCTCTCTCCCCTTCCCCTCCTTCTCCCTCCCGTTTCTCTTTTGCTCCTCTCTCTCCCTCCCCCTCTCTCATTTCACTCTTGCTCCTCTCTCTCTCCTCCCTGCTCTCCCTCTCATTTCTCTTTTGCTCCTCTCTCTCCCCCTCCCCTCCCTCCCGTTTCTCTTTTGCTCCTCTCTCTCTCTCCCCCTTCCCCTCCCTCTCCCTCCCGTTTCTCTTTTGCTCCTCTCTCTCTCTCCCCTCCCGTTTCTCTTTTGCTCCTCTCTCTCTCTCTCTCTCCCCTTCCCCTCCCTCCCGTTTCTCTTTTGCTCCTCTCTCTCTCTCTCCCTCCCCCTCTCTCATTTCACTCTTGCTCCTCTCTCTCTCTTCCCCGCTCTCTCTCCATTTCTCTTTTACTCCCCCCTCTCTCACTCTCCCATTTCACTTTTGCTCCCCTCTTTCTCTCTACCCCTCCCCCTCCATCTTGCTCGCTCTCCCTTCCCCTCCCTCCCCCCTCCAGTTTCTCTTTTGCTCCTCTCTATTTCTCTCTACCCCTCCCCCTCCCTCTTTCTCTCTCTCCCTCCCTCTCATTTCACTTTTGCTCCTCTCTCTCTTTCTCTCTCTCCAATTTCACTTTTGCTCCCCTCTCTCTGTCTCTCTCTCCCTCCCTCTCATTTCTATTTTGCTCCTCTCTCCCTCCCATTTCTCTTTTGCACCTCTCTCTCTCTCCCCCTCCCTGCTCTCTCTCCCATTTCTCTTTTCCCCTCCCCTCTACCCCCTCCCATTTCTCTTTTGCTCCTCTCTCTCCCTTCCCTCTCTCTCTCCCTCCCTCCCCCTCTCTCTCCCATTTCTCTTTTGCACCCCTCCCCTTTCACCCCTCTCCCATTTCTCTCTCTCTCCCTCCCCTCTCTCCCATTTCTCTTTTGTCCTCCCCTCTCTCTCTCTCTCTCTCTCTCTCTCCCATTTCTCTTTTGCCCTCCTCTCTCCCTTCCCTCTCTCTCTCTCGTTTCTCTTTTGCACCCCTCCTCTCTCTCCCCATTTCTCTTTTGCTCCTCTCTCTCTCTCTGGCTCCCTCTCTCTCCCTCCCTCCTCTCTCTCTCTCTCCCGTTTCTCTTTTGCACCCCTCCCCTCTCTCCCCCTCCCATTTCTCTCTCTCCCTCCCCCTCTCTCCCATTTCACATGTGCTGCCCTCTCTTACTCTCTACCCCTTCCCTCCCGTTTCCCTTTTGCTCCCCTCTCTATATCTCTCTCTCTCCCCTCCCCCTCCCATTTCTCTTTTGCTCCTCTCTCTCTCCTATTTCACTTTTGCTCCCCCCTCTCTCTCTCTCTCTCTCTCTCTCTCCCCCTCCCATTTCACTTTTGCTTCTCTCTCTCTCTCTCTCTCTCTCTCTCTCCCCCTCTCTCTCATTTCTCTTTTGCTCCTCTCCCATTTCACTTTTGCTCCCCTCTCTTTCTCTCTACCCCTCCCCCTTCCCGTTTCTCTTTTGCTCCTCTCTCTCTCCCCCCGCTTTCTCTCCGTTTCTCTTTTGCTCCTCTCCCTCCCTCCCCCCTCTCCCATTTCTCTTTTCCCCTTCCCTCCCATTTCTCTTTTGCTCCTCTCTCTCTCCCCATTTCTTTTTCCCTCCCCTCTCTCCCTTCCCTCTCTCTCTCTCCCCTCTCTCTCTCTCTTTTACACCCCTCCCTTCTCACCCCCTCCCATTTCTCTCCCTCCCTCCCCTCTCTCCCATTTCTCTTTTGTCCTCCCCTCTCTCCCTCCCCCCCGTTTATCTTTTGCACCCCCCTCCGAGTTGCTGTGTTTTGTGTACACTTCCCACAGCGTCTTCTCACAGGTCCAATGGAATCAAATTGTAAATCTGTGCCTTGTGCCGTTTCACAGATGTGTGATGGATTGGGGCTGGACAGACCTTTATTTCGGATAGATCCAAAGAAGCTGAACCTCATTCAATTTCCTGTTTTTTTTTTTACTGTTTTTTAAAGTCTGGTCTTTTTTAAAAAATACATATGTACAGTGTAATGAATGAAAAAGCAATGGCTCTTTGTCCTGGGTATTAAAGGAGCCCTTGAGCTCTGGCTCAGCTCTCAGGTCGGGATAAAAACCCGAGAGAGGTTCCTCACGTGAGCAGCTCCTGACCTCGGTAACAGTGAAACAGGAGCCAGTCACATGGGGATCAGATCCAGTCATGGAGTCGCCCAGGTACTTCAGAAACAGCGCAACCTTTTTAACAGCAGCGGATGTGATGATGTTGAAAGGATGTGAGGAGGTTGTGCAGGCCAGAGTGTACAGATCTTTTCCCTAAGTTTACCCTGTTGGGAAAATGTCAGACCTGAGCGGCGAGCATGACACAGGTCACCTTTAGCTAAAACAAGCTGCTGATGTACAGTGGAAGATTCAGTAAAGTGCAACTGCACTCACTGCCTTTGTTTCTATGTGAGAGAGTGCCCTTTGGTTCTTTAAAGGAAACTGTGTTTCACACGTTCATGTGCTGTGAGACGTTTAGGCCCCTGGTTACTCTCTTACAGGTGCTTTTTTTTAAATTTATTTTAATGAAACTTTCTGAATGGAGGCTTTATTTTTGGTTTTAAACCTGTGCAGACACATCGTTTTAAATATCAGTTGATTCATTTTTTGCTTGGACCAGAGAACATAATAATAATAATAATAATAATAATAATCTCATCTCATTATCTCTAGCCGCTTTATCCTTCTACAGGGTCGCAGGCAAGCTGGAGCCTATCCCAGCTGACTACGGGCGAAAGGCGGGGTACACCCTGGACAAGTCGCCAGGTCATCACAGGGCTGACACATAGACACAGACAACCATTCACACTCACATTCACACCTACGGTCAATTTAGAGTCACCAGTTAACCTAACCTGCATGTCTTTGGACTGTGGGGGAAACCGGAGCACCAGGAGGAAACCCACGCAGACACGGGGAGAACATGCAAACTCCACACAGAAAGGCCCTCGCCAGCCCCGGGGCTCGAACCCAGGACCTTCTTGCTGTGAGGCGACAGCGCTAACCACTACACCACCGTGCCGCCAATAATAATAATAATAATAATAATAATAGGTTGGAGATAGGAATCTGCAGTTAATGTTTTAAAGAATGCTGGCGGTACGGTGATGTTGTGGTTAGCACTGTTGCCTCACAGCAAGAAGGTTCTGGGTTCGATCCCAGTGGTTAACGGGGGCCTTTCTGTGTGGAGTTTGCATGTTCTCCCCGTGTCTGTGTGGGTTTCCTCTGGGTGCTCCAATTTCCCCCATAGTCCAAAGACATGCAGGTTAGGCTAATTGGTGGCTCTAAATTGGATGTGAATGGTTGTTTGTCTCCATGTGTCAGCCCTGTGATGATCTGGCGATTTGTCCAGGGTGTACCCCGCCTCTCGCCCATAGTCAGCTGGGATAGGCTCCAGCTTGCCTACAAAGGATAAGCGCTAATGGATGGATCCTGTGAGTGAAAGACTTTACACTTTTTTGATTTCATTGTATTTTTAATCGTGTGGTAGATTGTGACAAATTGTTTCTGTTTTTAAGTTTCATATGAAAGGAGTTTTGAAAATCCAATTCTTTCTTGACTACTCTCTCTCTCTGTCTTTCTTCATGTCTCTTTTTGTATTTTGCTTCCACTCTTTTCCCTGTCTGCCTGTCTGCCTGTCATCTTCTTTCTTAACTACTCTCTCTCTTTCTCACTCTCTCTGTCTTTTTTTTACTCCTCTTTCACTCTTGCTGTCTTTGTCCATGTCTCTTTTTGTCGCTTACTTTTGCTCTTTTCCAGGCCTGTCTGTCAGTGTGTCTCTTTCACACCTTCTTTCTTAACTACTGTCTCTCTCTCTTTCTTTTTGAGTCCTCTTTCTGTCTGTCTTTCTCCATGTCTCTTTTTGTCGCTTGCTTCCTCTCCACTCTCTTTTTCATGTCTATCTCTCTCTCACACCCTCTTTCTTGACTACTCTCTCTCTCTCCTTCTATTTCTGAGGTGGAAAGTTCTTATTGCACAACATGCAGTCGGACCAGCCTGAGTTCCTGACATTCCTGTGAAGTGCAGGTGGCACAGGACTGATGAGGGAGGATCAGGACAAAGGCCTCTCTCTCTGTCTCTTTCTCCGTCGCTTTCTCTCTCCCTCTCTCTCTCTGTCTGTCTGAGACTCTGAGACTGATCAGACTGCACCGGTAGTAGCGTCACATTGTGGGAGTAAAGTTGAAGTAAAGCCTGAACGCAGTGTTCACTCACAGGGAGGGGGTCAAAGCCCACTAACTGCTCCTGGACAAAAGACATCCGTTTCGTATTATTTATTAAACTGAAAGGACAAAGAATAATTAAATTAATAATCCTTCAGCGCCTGAAGAGAGTGTGTGCAGAAATGTGACATATTTACTGCCTGGCCTAGAAACTGTGCGTATCCCAGGTGCTCAGAGCGATTAGCGCTGAAAAACAGGAAACGAGAAAAGACAAAGAAAAGCAGCAAAACATGATGAGAGAGATAGAGCGCTCCTGCTCTCCCTGTGAGTCACAACAAGTGTCTCCTGGTGTGACGGTGTGCTCAGCTCACTACTCCAGGTATCCACTGACCCCCAACACACACACACACACACACACACACACACACACACACAGAGTGTGACAGAATGATAGATTGATGCATTGATAGACAGGAAAAAAGAATGATGGTGAGAGATATAAAGAGAGAGAGCAAAGAGAAATAAAGGAAAAAGAAGAGGTAGCGAGAGGTAGATTAGAAAGTAGGTTAAAGGAAGAGAAACGAAGGATGAAGAGAGAAGAAACAAGGAGGGAGAAAAGACAGGAAGGAGAGTAAGCTGTTATTCAGAGAGAGAAGGTGAAAAGAGAAAAAGGAGGAGGATGAAGTGAAGAGGACAGGAAGAGAAGACAGATGAGAAAAAGAAGAAGGGAAGAAATAGAGATAGAAGAGTAGAAAAAATGGGGAAAGAAAACATGGTGGAGAGAAGACAGAAGAGGAGGGAGGGAAGAGAGTAACTGGTGTAAGGAGAAAGAGAGAAAATGAAAGAAAGAGAGAGAGAGAGGATGAGTATGATAGAGAGACAAATGTCAGGATTGGACAAGAAGAGAGACAGAAAAAGAGGACGGGGAGAAGAAGAAGATAAGAAGAGAGAGTGAGTGATGGAAAAGGTGAATGCAGTGAAAAAAGAAAAAGAAAGAAAAATGGAGGGATGAAGGTGGATCGAAGAGATATGAAGAAAAAGAAAGGGTATGAAGGAGAAAGAGAGAATATGAGGGAGAGTAAAAAAAGTGACGAGTGAGAAAAGAAAAATGGAGAAAAAGTAACAGAAGGAAGGAATGCGAAGAAAAATGGAGAAAGCGATGGCAAGAAAATTAGAGAAAAGAAGGGGGAGAGGAAGAGAGACAGAAAAAGAAGAGAGGGAGAAAAAATGAGAGAAGAGGAGGATAAGAAGAGAGAGAAATGAGAAAATGAAATAAAAATGGAGCGAACGAAAGTCAGACAACGTAGATGTGACAAAAAAGGGTTATAAAGAGAAATGTGAGAAGAAAAATGGAGAGAAAGAAATATGGTTATAAAAAGGTGTATGAGAGAGAGAGAGAAATAAAAAAGAAAGAGGGACAGAAAAAGAAGAGAGAGAAAAGTAAAAAAGGAGACAGGAGGAATGAGAGAAAGAATGATTGAATGATTGGAGAAGAGATATGAAGAAAAAGAAAGGGGTATGAGAGAGATGGAGAGAAAAGAAAAGAGAAGTAGAGAGAGGGTGAGAGACGAAGGGAAGCAGTGAGCAAACAAGAGTGCGAGTGGTGGAATGTTTCCTCTCGCGGTTCTCCAGCTCGTGGGCTGCAGGAGGAGTCCTGAGTGGCCTAACCACAGAGTGTGTGAAAGTCCCTTAGAGTGGACACACACACACACACACTTCATTTATAGAAAATGTATATATAAAAAGATAAAAAGTGTTAAGATTAGGGCTGGGCATTATGATAATAATAACGATTACACTTTTCTGACACATCAGTCAAATCGTCTGACTGGAGGAAAATGATTAGATGTAAAAGTGCATGCAGATTTTTTTTTTTTAATTTTAAAACCATGCAATTTTGATTAACACGTTGCGTTCTTGAGGCTTTTTTTTTTTTCCAAAATTGACCAGAAAAAATAAGCAGCCGATATATTAAAATCAGTGTTGTGGCTTTAAATCAATGAGCTTTTTTTCTTAATCATTTCTAATTAATTTCGGATCTAATCATATATTGAAATGCCTTATAGTTACATTACAGGCATTTAGCAGACACTCTTATCCAGCGAGACATACAGCATACCCAGAGTAGCAGGTGCCTTGTTCAAGACACTTCAGCCATTCCTGCTGGTCCAGGGAATCAAACTAGTGACCTTTTGGTCCCAAAGCTGCTTCTCTAAACGTCATGGTTAGGAACAGGAGCATAGATGGGGCTAGCGTTCATACCTTTTTGTACAACTTCACTCGTATGAAGTAAAATGTAATCCATTCAAATCCATTCGATGTTATGAACAAAGCATGAAGAAAAGGTATCAGCCTGAACTCTGCCCCTTAATCCACACCTTTGCTACTTTGCCTAAGAAGTGAGTCATAAGAATGGCTATGAATCTTTGAGTCTGAGTTTCTTACAGAATCTGCAAGACTGTTTTTTAAAGCACGTATGAGTCATGTTTGCTTGCTATAGTGTAAATGAGCATGACTGTGAGAATGGTTCAGTCTATAAGATTAGATTGGCTTCAACTAAATCAGATCAAATATGGATGTCTCAGCATGTCTGTCAGATATCTCCTCAGGACGGCAGCTTATCAGCTGACACTAAATCCTCGCAATACTCTCTGGCTTTGGAGGAAACCATGGCTAAATGGGTAGAGAAACAGCATTGGGACAAAAAGTTTGCTGATTCAATTCTCTGAACCAGCAGGACTGGCTCAAGAGCCCTTGAGCAAGGCGCCTAACCCCCAACTGCTCTGGCAAGAATGGTGGCGTACCTTGTGTCTGATCAGCCAGAGAAAAAAATGATGATGTGATTATCAGTTCGGGCAAGAGCCCAGCCATAACTAACTAAGACTCTCTGTGGAGAACCCTAGGATCACACCATCTATTACTGTACACAACTCTGGGGTAGTCCTGACAACCGACTAGCCTTCTTGCCCCGCAATGCAGTCATGCAGGTTTCTCCTTTACAATATCATGAGGACGTGTCCATTTCTATCCACAAAGGCCACTCAGGTGCTTGTTCAGTTACTTTTCACTTTAAGACTGTACTACGGCAACTCTCTCCTGGCAAGTTTGCCCATGTGCACCATCCAAGCCCTACAAGTGATCTGGAAAGTAGCTACACAACTTGTCTTCAACCTCCTCAAGTTCTCCCACACTACCTCATTGATGCATTCTTGCCACTAGCTTGCTGGTCCTACAAAGCCAGAAATGGACCAATACCCATCTACCTGAAAGCACTTATCACATCTGGCACTGTACCACACTTCCTTTGAGGCTCTAGCACTGCTTGATTGGCTCTAGTGTCCCTCAAAATACAAGGAACAGCTGCATCAAGACTATTCTAACTCAAGACTAACTTCCCCTAGCTGCCCAAGTCACTAGATGTCTTCAAATGGAGACTAAAGACCTACTACCTTTTCTAAAGGACTAATGACCCCACTACCCTAGTAGCTTCCATACTGCACTAACCTCTCCAATGGAGTTTTAGCCTGTCAAAGTGGGTGTGGCCTAATATTCTAATAAGCACACTTGATTGACATCCCTTGAGAGGCTCAAGGTTGATTTACTTCATTTGGTTGAACCTTGTATCCAAAATTATTTAAAATTGAGATAGGACAGTGCCAAGTGAGCAGTTGATGGCTAAGGGCCTTGCTTGAGGTCCCAACTGAGGCAGTTTAGTGGTGATAAGATTTGATCTTACAGCCTCCCAATGAGTAACCCAACCCAATGACTTAAGTACTGATCTACCAATGTCCTGAGCCTGGTACACCACTTGAGTAGAACTAAACACAATGACAAAAGCAAGAAGATGTGGAAATGTTCAAACATGCCTTCATGAAGACTCATTCTTGACAAAAAACAACAACCATGGTACAATGGTTTGTCCCTCAGGTGAACCTTTCTATACAGGGTCTGTGTAGAATCTTTCAAAGACCTTTGAGTCCTTCAAATCCTGGAATTCCTTGATTGTTGGATTTCTGGAATTCCTTGATTTCTTGAATTCTGGACTACCCAAGGAACCTTCGAGTAACGCCCTCCTGGGACATTTTAAAGAATCAAACAGATGTTTTTCACTTGATAACCCAAATTCACTGGGGGGGGTATGAGTTATTTTTTCATACGTTGCATAGTTTGGAAAGGGGCTACCCATATCATTGTTGTGAGTGGTGAAAACAAGATAAGCCTGACCCACTGATGGTACCAGCCCACTGACCCACTGATGGTAAGCCTGACCCACTTCACAATAAAATGATCAAGATTAAAAGTTTACAAATAATTCAGAGTTTATACTGCATCTTAAACTCATTAGAAAGCGACCACAGATTTAGGTTATCCGATGCTTTAAAAGTAGAAGAACACAAGATGCCCCACAGATTGGTAAAGAAACACATGTTGACTTGTCCAGAAAACCTTGACTTCCTACTACTGTAGGAATTATGTATTCTTTTAGCAGACATCTTCTGCGAAGCAACTAAGAGCTGAGAAAATGGGTTAAAGGTCTCACTTCAAAGCCCAACAGTTGCTCCTTCTGCTCTCGAGCCCAGAACTAAATTAAACCCGAAACGGTTAAACCTCAAATGGCCACTGTAGTTCAGGAAATTGTTTAAGCAGTAAACCTAAGTCCTCTGAGCTATAAAGAGGAATTGGATTGAGAGGAGACATACCAGAGTGCGTGCGCAGGTGACCTGTGAGGGCGTCACGGCGGCGGCAGGCATAGCTACAGAATGGGCACTTGAAGGGTTTCTCGCCTGTGTGAAGTTTGATGTGTCTCAGCAGGTTTCCTTTTTGGGTGAAGGACACGCCGCACTGGCTGCACTGAAACGGACGATCACCTGCATAAATAGGAGAAACAAACAAAACAAAACAAAACAACATCTTGATTTGGGCAATGACAAAGAGTTAACACTGGACCTGTGATAATGTAGTGTTAACATTATACACAACATCATAGGCATACTAGAGGTGTAAACCTCAGGCTTCCACATGATACGATATAAAACAATACAAGACATTTTTGATTCTTAAGGCAACAACTCAATATTTGATGATACCACTGAATCTACAATTTGATTTCATAGCCTCCGAACAACATGTGAACAACTTCTGGGGTTGGTGTACTGTTGATTTGAGAACGATGATGATGTAGAGAAGGAAAAATATATTTTAAATGTATCAGACTTAGAGGCAAATTACCTCACTAGCTTATTCAATTATTTTCACGTTAGCTTAAAATGTAAATTATTTTTAATATACCAGCCCCTTCGTATTTTATATTTTTGGTTAATAATAATTTGCATATTATACCTTTGTGTATTATATTTGTTCGTAATAATAGAATTATGGTTGTTACCTTGATTCATTTCAATTGTTGTCTTTAAAATGGATGCTTTGTTCCAAATCATCTGATTGTTGAGGCCACTGTGGTACTGCTAGTCAAAGGTTTATGAACAAATGGAGTTTCTTAAATGGTTCCTTGACAGAGTTTCAGTCCCACATCAACCAAAAGGCATAGGATGGCAATTAATTAAGAAAAAAAAAGAAAACTTATTCACTAAAGACTTAAATTTCTGTATTTTAGGACATTTTAACAATGGCTGAACAACATATTTGAATAATATTGGCTGGTATTAACTGGTATATCAGATATATTCCATTCAGCTAGCATGATACTGAATGAGTTGAAGACAAGTAGCTGAACGGAATATATCTGATATACCATGAAAAAAGCCATAATAATAATAATAATAATAATAATAATAATAATAATAATTATTATTATTATTATTATTATTATTATACATACACATTCCTTTCGGGTGTTCAACGTGTCTTTCTCTTTCAAAATTCTCTCAAAAGCATTCGTATTTAATGAAGCAAACCTGACGGCCATGTTTGTTTACAAATTCTCACAGTCGCTCGCTAGTGTGGAAGTTTTACGTCTCCGATGTGTGACGTCATGTTGTCTTGACAACCGTGCAATATTGTAAACCATATTCAACGTTCATTCTCCATTGGGTAGAGTGATGTAATACACGTAGGATAAGCGATATGCTAACAATTGCATGCTATCAAACCAAATGAATGAAACCTGCTAGAAGGGAATAGAATATATGTTTTTATTCCATCGAAAAAGTGTCCTGTATGTATAATAATGTTTAATAATAGCTAGTCTAATATTCCATCACAACATTCAATACCTACATCGATAAGTCTGCAAAAGCAAATTAGCATTATTAATTAGGACAGATGTTTTGGGAGTCCTGTGGGGGTACCATGAATCTCTTTCATAGTGTTTTTAAACATGAAGTGTTTAGTCTGATGAACTTGTGTTCAATTTGATGAAAGACATCGATAACACTTGTGCATGGACTAAAATAATGTGTTTGAGGGAAATGCTATCAATCCATTTCCAAGAGAATTCTAACGTTTCGACTTCAGCAAGAGAGCGATTTGACTCTAAATCAACTGACAAGTGGGAAGTGAATCCAACATTCCTTGTGGTTTGAGATATGAGCAGTTTTTTTTTGTTTGTTTGTTTTTTTTTTTTGTAGATGCGAGCTGCCAAACTTTTGAAATCTTGCGTGTCACTTTCAAAACCCTGCATAATCTTGCTCGGACATACCTTAGGGAACTACTGACCCCCTACACCCCACTTGCTCACTAAGGTCTACTAGCAACAACCTACTTGCTGTCCCATGCACCAGACTTTCCACCATGGGGGCCATTGCCCCCAAACTTTGGAATTCTCTTCTTCAGTCTTTCTGTGACTGGTCTTCTTTCTTTACTTTCAAATCACAATCTTTTCCATGAATGTTTCTCTTCATTTCTCACTGCTTTGTCTTTTTTTCCCCTCCCTTCCGTAAATTGAACTTGGGTTTGTGAAAGGCGCTATAGAAATTTAACTTATGATGATGATGATGATGATGATGATTATTATTATTATTATTATTATTATTAATAATAATTTGTACTAGCACAAATTGTTACTCTCACTCAGGATCTTTGTACTTTCTTCTTCTTCTTCTTATTATTATTATTATTCTCCTCACATTTTTTATGATGCTATTTTTCTCTCAGTTTTCAACCAACCATCACCAAATTTCACATGATGAATACCTCATTGCTGAATTACGTTGCTATGACTTTTGGTGCTGATCTGGATCACTGATCCAGAATGATCCATGAAAAACAGGATTTTTTTCAATCACTTATAACTCAATTTTCATGATTTTTTCAATCTTTTTTTATTATTCTGTTGAAGGAAGAAGGGTGCAACTTTTCCTTGACCTTCAATTAACAAAGGTCAGCTAGCACAAATGACTGTGACTTCAGTCACAGTCTCTATCTAGTCATTATTCTTATTCTTATTATAAACTGAGCCATGAGACACAAACTGAGCCAAAGCACAGAGCTGTAGTACTGCAGAAACGCCATGTGACAAACAGAATGAGAAAATAAACGCTGGCTGCTGTGCAACACAAAACATTTGAACCTAGATATTTATATACAGTAATGATCTAATGATTTATTGAATACTGGCTCCATGTTCTCCATGCTTGGGCAATTTTTTATTTCTACGTGCACTCTGTAAACTTACTTTTTTGTTACCACATTTCTGAACAGTTTATACAATCAATTATCTGCAGTGTGAAACCAAACCAAAAGGCAAACAAACAGAAAGTAGCAATTTCGCTCTGATTCAGACTCAGTCAACAAAATAAGTGTGAAAACACCCTTATAAACTGGGTTAGAAGATATGGGACAGGGCTTTTCTTAAGGACTGGTAATGCAAGCTTTTTTTGAGAAACCCAGCAGCAGGAAGTTATGATTGCGCCAGTACAAAACCAGATCCGCTTCAGAGTATATAAAATGAGAACATTGCTTGAAGCTTAACCAAAAATGGTAATGCAAGATGCTCCAAAGTTTTTTGCATGGCAGTGTACATCGGATGACCTGTTGTCAGTTTTGTGTTTCGTATATACCCTCAGCTGTACTGTCCATGTAGACTCGCATTTTACAGGGATAAAGTACTGGCTGATACATTTGCTGCAAGTCAGACCCACATCGAAAAACGATTCACCCAAAAAGGAAAAGTTGATATAATGCAAAGACATGAGATGAGAAACTAAGGATATGTATGCATCGAGCATGGCCTGTGTTATTTAAATTTCCTTCTTACAATTCAATATTTGGGGAATAAACTTGAAATCTTTAATCGGTACATAGATATGATGCTTTTTTTTTTTAATTCGAGAAACATCATAATCTATTTTCAGAGCCAAGTCTATTGGTGTTAATTGTTAGAATATAACCGATAATAATATGTTAGCAACTGATAGCTTTTGGTATTTTGGGCCTTTAAAAGATATGGCTTGGACAGAACATGAGTTTGAATCTCCTGATGTACTGTAGATAATGATGGCAATTAAAAAACCTGCCCCCCCCAGAATAGAGATAACAGAGAAGCTAACAGAAACCTTTCATTAAAGGAGATATGCAGAACCATGGCCTCACCTTTTGTTTATAAATGCCTTCAGACCTCAAGAATGGCATAGGAATAGTTTTAAGTGTTAACAATAAATCTAATATAGTAATGTTTATGATTAAAATGATTCATATAGGTAGCGGTCTGAGTGAATGACCTTGACATCTGTGATGCAACCGCAGGAAGGCTATTGGTCTCATCGCCATTTCTGCTATACTCAAACACAGAGCTGACTGCAACTTCGAGCTTCCATTTTGAGCTAATTTATCGCCATGCCACATAGCTGTGTTGCTGGTGGATCCAGCAACACTACAGAAGGTGGATTTACGCTGCATTCATGGCCTGAATGTTCAAACTGCATAGATTTGGACGTGTTTTATGAGAAGTTCACGGGCACATTGGGTGCCTACAAAGTGGTCTCTCCTCTGCACATTTTACTGAAGACTTGTACAAGACCTCTGATCTTTTGAGGAATGTTGGCTATAAGCCTGTATTGAAAGAGAGTGCAGTACCAACAATTAAAGGAAAAGAAAACTACATGAAAAGGAAAGTAAGTTTAGTTGCACCAGTTCTCCTGGAGTGTGAGCCGAGGATTGTTGATAAACCCCAGGACAGAACGGGATGTGACATATTATCGTTCAGGCAGTGACCTCCCCACAGTTGTTGCAAAATTGGTGACATCCCGTCCCAGGTTTTAGTAATTGCCTGAGCCGAGCAGTAATGGCGGAGTACTCTGTATGGAGAAAATGGAGAATGAGTGGACCAGCAGTCTGATTTCTCCACTGGATATACTTGCCTCAGCAGCAATATCTTGCCCTTACATGGAAGAAGCGAATGAACGGAGAACTGAATGAACAACTGAATGTCAGATTGTTTCAAAACAATCAGCCACAAGGTCGGCCTTCAAGAAGTGAGAACACAGACGGGTAAGATACGACTCTCATTTGGATGCAAAACAACAAAAACAACAACACTCACTGTTTACCTGCATTTATATTAATACGTGTAACTTGTATTGTGTGTTTAAGTTAGCGGTATAAGATTATTTAATTTGCTTCAGAATGTGATTGTTTCAGTTCATCTGATTATTTAATTAGCCTTTTACGTTTTATCAGTGAAAATGCATGCATGTGCATGTATGTTGCATAAGTTATAACACCTATCCTGTTTTAATGAGAGTCAACCCACAATCAATGAAGTCAAATCAGTCTTAGTTGAGAAAGTCGGTGATGGTATTTCTTACTCTCACCGTAAATGTTTATTTATATGACTTTGGTCTATAGCTGTAAAAGGTCTCGGCCTTAAAACTGGTTCCTGCAATGACGTCATGCACTCAGGGCTGTCTGGCTCAACAGGACAGCTCGAATGCCAACTTTGCGGTCGATTTTAACTCTAAAAAAAAAAATATATATATATATATATATATATATATATATATATATATATATATATATATATAATTCCCATTTATGCAGCATATAAGAGTCAAGGATGGAGATACTATCCACACAGAAATGTATTTAAAAATAAAGGTTCTGCATATCTCCTTTAAGTATTTTTAAAATATAATTTGTCTATCCAAAAGACTGAACAATGGCACTTTAGGGGGTTTAATGTTGAAAATGTGAAGCAGAGTTGTGCAAATGGTGATGGTGTTGCACTGGAGTTATTGTACAATTTTTTTTAATTTTTTTGTAATGCTAGAAGAGCATGAGTTGATGGTTTTGACTCTGAGTGCTAACCGCTATCGAAACACGTTCTCAGAATGCATCGTTGGTCCTTTTATAAATAGAGTAGTGGGATGAGAAAGTGTTAGATCACAACAGCGTAGCCCCTTCTGTGTCCTTTTTGCAGAGCCTGGCTTACCACACAGGCTTTCCAGAGCAAGCTTGTACAAAACCTAAAGGTCGTCGGCTGCTTAACATAACAACACGCCAGGGTCTTGAACAAGCTCTGAAGTTCTTCTACTAACTCCTTCTCTCAGCAAGTCAAGGCTTTAAAACTCAACTGGTAGCTTTGTTACAGTTAAAAACCACCCTGATTTTGCCTTTCCCATGGCGCTTGGTTACTTGCTTATGTAGAAAATCCAGATCCAGATAAGATCTAAACATGTCTAGAGATGCTACCGTATTTGACTTTTCCCCCCCTTTCTTTCCTTTAGTAGCTGAACAAGTGAGAAAGCTAAAATCTGAAATCTGAGCCAGGAGTTCCAATGAATGCACATCAGCGCCAGGTGAAACATCTAGAACAGGTTGTGGAGGATTCCTGGGATAATGTCCCTGAGAAAATGTTTAAAACCTACTCAGATTTACCCTGATCTTTTGACACACTTGAAACCTAACACACTTTTTCCAAGATAAAGGCTTTATAGTGGTCAATTTCCATAAATGTGCTCAATAACTGAGAGGCAAATTACTATAAATGTTCAAATGTTATTGCTGAAAAGCTGGCGTGATTTCTGCCCATGGGATGTCCATGAGTAAGCAGTAAAGGAAGGAAAAAAGTGAGATAAAAAAAAAGAAAGTGAGCATAATGTTCCACAGTCTGTCTTCTGAGATGCCAAAAGCTATTTATTAAGAATCAAAGTGAGCATGGAGGATTATTTACACAAATTTTCCACGAGTGTGTTCTAACCTTGAAGTGCATTTTGCATGCAGCTTCAAATTTCAAAACAGGTCTGTGCATCGGTTTGCTTTCATTCGGTGCTTTGTGGTGAAACAGGGAACACATGGCATAGAAACTGAGAGAGTGAGCTCGTGTCAAAGAAATGTAAACTGGAAACATGCATCAGACAGTAGGCACTTATTTCCTAGTGATGCATCAAGATAATTTATTTATCTATCTATTGATTTATTTATTTTTAATACGTATGAGTACATAGGTGTTGGTGCACTTTGATACTAATAATAAAATGGAAAGCAATCAGCGGACGTTTCATTGAGCTTTGTTTATGTCTAGCACCCTTTGTGCACTTTTTATGCACTCTTTATACACTCTGTGCACTCTTTATGCACTATTCATACACTTTGCGTACTCTTTATGCAATATGCTCACTCCTTATGCACTCTTTGTGCACTCACCATGCATACTTTATGTAGTATTTATACACAATGCACTCTTTATGCTCTCTTTGTGCACTCTTTATACACTCTTTTGTGACACTCTGTGCAATCTGTGCAGGGTTGCCGCGGGGTTGTAAAAGGTAGTGAAAGGTAGTAAATGAAATTAGACCAAATTAAGGCTTGTAAAACGTAGTAAAAAGTAATAAACGTCATCTGACCAGGTAGTAAATTTTTTAACCTCCATAATGTGTCTAAAATACGTTTTTCAATTTGTGTAATTCACGTGCAAGCCTATCTCCTTGAATTAATAAACTAGCGTGAATTGCAAACTCTTTATGCACTCTTTACACACTTTTTGTGCACTCTTTATACATTCTATGTGAACTCGATGCACTTTTATACACCCTTTGCGCACTCACTGTGCACTCTTTATATACTATTTATACACTGTGCACTCTTTATGCACTCTTTTGTGACATTCTGTGCTATCTTTGCAAACTCTTTCTACAATCTGTACACTCTTTCTGTACACTCTTTTCACACTTCTTGTGCACTCTTTATGCACTCTTTATACATTCTTTGTGCTCTTTATGCAATATGTGCACTCTTTATGTACTATGCACTCCATGTACTTTATACACTCTTTTGTGATACACTTTCTGCACTCTTTGAGAGCTCTTTATGCAATCTGTGCACTTTCTGCACTCTGTGCACTCTTTATACACTCTTTGTGCACTATTTATACACTGTGCACTCTATGCACTCTTTAGAAACTCTTTGTGCACTCTTTGTTGACTGTGTAATCTGTGCACTCTTTATGCACTCTGTGCACTCTTTACACACTTTTTGTACACTCTTTGTGCTGGGTTTGATATCCTGCTGTTTAAAATCTGTATCTTTAATACAGCAGAATGGTGAGGACAGTCCAAGTGAGTGGTCATTAAAATTAAAGGCAAGATGACATGCATGTAACACAATGCATGTAAACCCTGGAGCGCAGTGAGTAGAAAGCACGGCATACTCAAATACATTCTAGTTTCTATAGTAATAGCTCATTCACATGGACTTGTACTGAAGACACTCCACAGAAACATATGTGTGAAGTTTTCTTTAAAGGCATGTTTATGTGACATTTATGGAAGGAGTCTCCAGTGTTAGAGGTAAAGCTATAACTTTATAAGTTTATGCTTTACAGTTTCTAGTGAACAAGTGAGAGCAAAAACTTGTTTCATGGACATTCCACAATGGATAAAAAGTCTGACTTTTTGCTTTGAATTGCTACAACCTGGAGTATAAGAGGAATAAAGCACTTTGTGTTATTAAAGGAAAGTAGCTTCGTTACAGATCACACACTCACCATTGGGGAGGCGTGTCACAGTGTCAGGTGGTGCCTCGGCCCCTCCTCCGACATCCTGTAGGTTGTTCGGGCTGTCAACCATTGGCTCTTCCAATATGGAGCCTTCTTCACCACTGTGGACCGTCTCATCTTGGCTTACGGCTCTTCTTTCGGTGTCTTCCTCAGCGCCCTCCTCCTGTTTGATCTTGTGAGCTGGAATAGAAATAAACAAGAGGGGTAATTAACATTACAGCTTCTGATCTTATACATGTGATCATCTCTCTCACACACACACACACACACACACACACACACACACACACACACACACACACACACACACACAGTTTGTTATTTACAAGCTTGCATCTCAACATCTGTGCTGTGAATGCAAAGTTTCAAAACCAAGTCCATTCAAGTTATTTTTTACTGCAGTATGAAATTTATTTCAACGTAAGACTCTCTCTCTCTCTCTCTCTCTCTCTGATCAGTTACTATGACAGCCAAGTAAGAAAATGCTTCCTACAAAACCTTGATTTGGAGCAACAGGACCCTGATCTCATGAACAGCAGCTGGATTTCGTCCAATTTCACACAAAAGTCAAAAGGCAAAGCTTGTATGCTGACTGTGGCTTAAAGGTTAAGGCTCTGGCTTACTAATCAGAAAACTAGGGTTCAAGCTCCACTACTACCAAGCTGTCACAATGTTGGACCCTTGTTCAATGCCCTTAACCCTTTCTGCTCCAGGAGTACTGTCTCATCTCATCTCATTATCTCTAGCTGCTTTATCCTTCTACAGGGTCGCAGGCAAGCTGGAGCCTATCCCAGCTGACTACGGGAGAAAGGCAGGGTACACCCTGGACAAGTCGCCAGGTCATCACAGGGCTGACACATAGACACAGACAACCATTCACACTCACATTCACACCTACGGTCAATTTAGAGTCACCAGTTAACCTAACCTGCATGTCTTTGGACTGTGGGGGAAACCGGAGCACCCGGAGGAAACCCACGCGGACACGGGGAGAACATGCAAACTCCACACAGAAAGGCCCTCGCCGGCCACGGGGCTCGAACTCGGACCTTCTTGCTGTGAGGCCACAGCGCTAACCACTACACCACCGTGCCGCCTCGCTTATTTGTATTTGTGATAATTTATTCTATTAAGGCATGACGTATAAATCGGTCAAAATATATCACAAGTATTATTTGAGTCAACTGCTGATTTTCTTGGAATGTATGTATTCATTTATTTATTCATTTATTCATATTTGAAGTGACAAAAATGAACAGTTTAAGGCATATTTGTATAAAACCAACAGTTTATATCTTCTAACTGTATCATGTAAGTAAGAACAGGAACTAACTTGTTTTCCAGATGTTCCACAACAACTTTCTAAAAACGCAACTATAAATGATTAAAAAGTACGACATCGTCATGAATAAATTACTACTTGTAATCATCGGCAAATTTTTCCGACATGTTTTATTCCTTACTTATTTTAATAAATCAAATAATGTAGGTTTGTTCTTGTTCTGATTCAGTTGATGAAGTCACACCCAGACACCATGTTCTACAGACACACACCGTCTCCATCCATGGGTAGATTTTGTACTATATATATATATATATATATATATATATATATATATATATATATATATATATATATATATATACTTTGAACACCCAGTAATATGTTTGTGTTCTGAGGTGTATGTGTGTGTGTGTGTGTGTGTGCGCACATGCGCTGGTTGAAGCTTGACAATAATTAAGATTTCTCTCTCCATGTTATTTTTAACCTGGATGTTTTCTATGTGTTAAATTCTTGCTCAGGAGATGAATGAAGCCTTTTCGCCTTTAGTATAGATTTAACATGAAGAGGAGATAAGAAGGGGTGTGTACAGCGCCGCCCTGCAGTCTGATTCAAGGAACTGTCATTTATTTGGGGAACCATCACCATGTCTCTCTCTCTCTCTCTCTCTCTCTCTCTCTGTGACACACACACACACACACACACACACACACACACACACACACACACACACACACCTGAACCAAAAATAGACACTCTAAGACACAAATGACACATACAAAAAAAGCGAGACGCAAATGAGCAAGCGCCCAGCCTGCGAGTTTTCCATCTCGACCACACAGGAAGAAAAAACAACACCTCTCGGCGTTCCTCCACAATGCATCAGGTGGAAAAACGTCCAGGCTCGCTGCATGAACACGTCATCCAGCTCAACCTGTTCTGTAATATCAGCTCTTTCTGTGTTAATCTCTGAGCAGGAGCGGCTTTGAGTCACCGAGTGAAAGATCAGAGGAAGACTGGATCAGTCGCTTCCCTCCTACCCATAATCCTGTTCTGCAGGATAAGGAACAAAAACCGAGCACAGACTTGCACCCTGCCTCTCTCTCTCTCTCTCTCTCTCTCTCTCTCTCTAATTACAGGGGCCAGGAGAGGTTTGGTATCCTGTCCTTCAAGCATATTGAGGCATGTCAGAAATCAAGCGCACACACACACACACACACACACACACACACACACACATTTATTAAAATCAACCAGCGTGACACTTTTGCTAAAATCCAAAATATTTCAGCAGCGCACGCCTCTCTTCCTTTAGTGTGATCAACAAGTGCTGGAGTGCCTGAATGCAGCATGCCCTTTAGCACAGCCACATGCAGTCTTCGAATTTTGCCTGCTGGCCTTTCTAGAGAAGTCTGACGATAGTGACAGTGAATGTTGTGCAACTTGTGTGCTCCTCTGCTTTCAAAGAAACGCCCAGGAACAATACAGTAGGTGCACAGCATTTCACATGCCACGACACTGCACCTTGCATCACAGGTTGTTCAGTCAACTCTTCCTCAAATTCAAAATTAAATTCCCATGTAAAAAATTCTCACAATTCTGCAAACAATCTCGCAACTCAACCCCATGTGACACACTGAAGATGTGACCCAAATCCACAATGAAACCTTTCAAACATGAAAAAAACCCATCTGTATAAAAGGTTTATTTTGTTCTTCAGGTGGGTTTTTGTGGAACAAATACACAAAATGGTCTGAAGAAGAAAGTGAGGCCGATTCGTGTCAGGTGATTAGAGAGACACGCACTAAAGGTTTGATCTGATTTGATATTTTTCACACACATCCATGACACACCATCAGCAGTGACTGAGAAGGTGAACGTGTATGAGATATTCACTCTAGCCTCTTTTTTTCCACAGAAATACATTTGTAGGAGAAATTAAACTTGTTCAATTAAAGTATAAAAATGACACAAAATGGCATTCGACTTATTTGGTATCTCTGTTTGGTTGCCACTTTTTTTTCTGTTTTATATTCAGAGGAAACAAAATATGAAGCAGCAGAGCATTACAGACTTACAAAAGAAAGAATGAGTACAGCTGCCTGTCTTTAAGTGTGTGTGTGTAATAGTTTTTGCCCAACACTGTATTTATTATATTATCGAAGAGACTTTAATGCTCCACAATAACAGTTTCAGTTAGTGTCTCATCTAATATTACCACTACATCACACAAGACAGGATAAGGCAAGGCATGATAAGATAAGACAAGACAAGACAAAACAGGATAAGCTAAGCTAAGCTAAGCTAAGCTAAGCTAAGCTAAGCTAAGATAAGATAAGATAAGATAAGATAAGATAAGATAAGGCAAGATGAGGTAAGAAAAGGCAAGATAGGCTAAAACAAGACAGGATAAGATAAGACAAGGCAGGAGAAGCCAAGGCAGGAGAAGGCAAGACAAGACGGGATAAGATAAGGCAAGAGAAGATAAGACAAGATAAGCCGAGACAGGATAAGATAAGGCAGGACAGGATAAGGCAAGACAGGAGAAGACAAGTCAGGATAAGATAAGACAAGACAGGAGAAGGCAAGACAGGATAAGACAAGGCAAGACAGGCTACAACAAGAAAAGCCGAGACAGAATAAGATAAGGCAAGAGAGAATAAGACAAGGTAAGGCAAGAGAGGATAAGAGAAGACGAGATAAGAGAAGACAAGTCAGGATAAGATAAGATAAGATAAGATAAGATAAGATAAGATAAGATAAGATAAGATAAGATAAGATAAGACAAGACAGGATAAGATAAGATAAGGCAAGGCAGAAGAAGCCAAGGCAGGAGAAGGCAAGACAAGACAGGATAAGATAAGGCAAGACAGGATAAGACAAGACAGGAGAAGGCAAGAGAGGAGAAGATAAGACAAGACAGGAGAAGGCAAGACAGGCTAAGACAAGATAAGCCAAGGCAGAATAAGATAAGGCAAGACAGAATAAGACAAGGTAAGTCAAGAAAGGATAAGACAAGACGAGATAAGATAAGACAAGTCAGGATAAGACAAGAAAGAATAAGATAAGGCAAGATAAGATAAGACAAGATAAGACAATATAATACAAGATAGGGTAAGATAAATTAAGTCAAGACAGGATAAAATAATACAAGTTAAGATAAGAGAAACTGATTACCACCTGATGTGGGATAAAAGTCTTACAGCGGGATGACAGGAAGAACAATAGTGAGGAGAAATGAAGTCAACAACAGTTTCATTGTCATAATATGATAAATATACCGATTGAAAGCAACAAACATCACACACATGTCCTAAACAAATAGGAACACAGATCCGACCTTCAGATGGGCTATTTGTTGTTGTTTTTTTTTTTTCTTCTCCCCATTGTGTTTAAACAATCATTCTCCACCACAATTAAAAGAAAATCACTCAGGAAGGTCATACGTTCATTCTGAACGCTGCGTAGAAGACCTCGGGAGTGCTCCAAGTGCCTCTAGCTTTAATGTAGATCATGACAGCCAACTTTTCTGATCTTTCTGAAATATAACAAACCCAAGCCTAAAGTACCGTATTTTCCAGACTATACGTCGCTCCGGAGTTTAAGTCGCATCAGCCAAAAAATGCATTATGAAGACGAAAAAAACATATATACGTCGCACCGGACTATAAGTCGCACTTTTTTGAAGGGTTATTCTATCCATAGAATCTGTGATTGTATCTGATAAGCGGCGCGTGGTTACTGCGCGACTGCATTGTTTATTTAATAAACGAACAGCTGAGCAGTGATAACGCGCCCTTTGCCCTGTAAGTAGCCTAGTCTGATTATTTTAAATATCTACTACTATCTTTAATACTATCACTATCGTTATTACTAATAGCCTATATTATTATTATAACTAATATTAGTAGCCTATTACTGATGCATTAATCAGTTTGTTTTTAGATTATTTTTACCGGTAGGGCTTATTATCGCCCCATGGCTCTTTCATCTGTGTTATTAAAGCTGTAGTCATCATCGAGGAGTGTCATTCTTCATTTTTGTCGAATTTTATTTCATCAAATCAGAGGTCAAGTAGGCTATAGGTATATCATCTCCAAAGACAGGTACGGTAGTAAAAACAACCGTCTAGTGGAAAAAAACAACAACAACCGCTTTTAAATCCCCTACTTAAATCCTTAAAATGAGTCATTTAACTCATGTCTTGTGTGATCTGATCTCCAATAGTGAAATAAACCGGTTGTGATGAGTACAGTCTGTTATTTTAGAAGATAAATGTAATATATAATTTAATATATAGACTAATAAAAATTAATATTTTATAATATAATATCACGACATATTACTGTCTGTAACTGTTTGTCACTAAAGCGTTTTCTAAGATCATAATGTCTGATATTATTATTATTATTATTATTATTATTATTTTACACACACAATAAGCGCATGTGCGTAAAGTTATAGTAAACCATCCCCTGCCTTTTTTTTTTGAGTCGCCGGACCCACCCACCTCCTGCGTTCTGGGACCTCCCACTTCACAAATTAAGCACTGCCTAAAATCACTACATAACTTATTTAAATAACTATAGGCCTATCATTAATAATAAAACACAGGTCAATCAAGTTTATCAAGCTGATGATTTCACTCCAAATCAGCAAATCCATTGAATTCCTCATCCTCGGTGTCGCTTCTGAACAACTCTGCCAACTCCAGCGGCAGATGAAGCGCCGTTTCCTCTTCTTCTGCGTGGCTGTCGTCAGACTCAGCATCAGCTCCAGTTATTCCGCGGTGAAAAAACAAAACAAAACATATATACGTCGCACCGGAGTATAAGCCGCATGGCCAGCCGAACCATGAAAAAAAGTGCGACTTATAGTCCGAAAAATACGGTAAATCTGATCAAATCCTATTTGATAGATATTGCTGCCAACTGTAAATAATAGATTCTTGCAATGGAATTGGGAATGACGATGTTGGTTTGAAATGTAGAAACAGAGTTCACTTGCTTACTCAGTCCCATTGGATAGAAATCTTTCCAGAAAGTTCCACACAGAAGGTGTTTGGTTCAGAAGTTGAATAAACACACAAAAGAAATGCTATGGAGCAAAGATGTTTTCAAAAAGAGGAGAAATTCAGCATTTTCAATCAAGAAAGTACTTGAAAGAGCAGTAAACAGTAATAAAGTAAATGACATATGTATTTCTCGGAGTCTCTAAAGTACATATATCTAATATATACAGGGTTAGTCAAAATTATGTTAACACTTAAATGGTAGAAACAATTTATTCACAAAACATACATCATTTGTATAAGATGATTTACAGGATGGTCTCAACCTGTTCACCATCACATTCAACACACAAAAATCAGCGAGCAACAGTACCATTTAATCTGTCACCCATGGCGTACGTCTATCTGCAGGACAAAAATAATTCATTAGTGTTAACATAATTTTGACTAACCCTGTATATATATATATATATATATATATATATATATATATATATATATATATATATATATATGAATGTTATGGTTCTTTGAGTTTTGGTTCAGACCAGTCATGAGGATGAAGACATCACCCTGACTTCGGTCCAGAGTAAACCATAAAAACAAGGCAGAGGAACATGGGTGGCTGCAGCTGGGTGAACTTGAAATGGTTGCCGGGACAACAACGTACCGAATCCTTCAGCCTCCTCATCCTCTAACGATCAAAGAGGCCAAATGGAGTGAGAGAGACAGACAGTTCGCCCACACTCTCAGCCGTCTCTGCTACACACACACACACACACACACACACACACACACACACACACACACACACACACACACACTAGCACAGAACTTTGTGTTTGAGCATGTGTGTGTTTGACTCAGGGCTTTCAAAGGAGCATGGTGTGAACTCTCCAACCTCATCTCACTCAAAATGTAAAATGTTGATGACATTTTGTCTGAAGGTCAAATCAACCTGTAATCAACCATAAATAAACTACTTCATGTAGCTATAATTATGAATGAAAATGCACTGTACTGCAGAACTCACTTTATCATGCATTCTGAGATAGATAGATAGATAGATAGATAGATAGATAGATAGATAGATAGATAGATAGATAGATATAAATCAAGAGTTTCAGTTAATGTTCACTTCAAACCTCAGAATGAGAAATTGTGATCTCAAAGTGTGACTATCTTTCACTGTGGCATGGGTGTTGGTTTGAGCCAGATGGACTGGTTTGAGTATTTCAGAAGCTGCTGATCTCCTGGGGTTTTCACACCCAACAGTCTCTATAGTTTACACAGAATGGTGCGAAAAACAAAAGACATTCAGTGAGCGAGCGACAGTTCTGTGGGTGGAAACGAAAGTCTTGTTGATAAGACAGATTAGAGGAAAATGGCCAGATTGGGTTGAGCTTTTTGCAAGGAAGGATATAGTAACTCAGATAATCACTCTTTACAACTGTGGTGAGCAGAAAAGCATATCGGCATACAACGGCAGAAGATCACACTGGGTTCCACTCCTGCAGCCAAGAACAGGGATCTTAGAATCAACAAGTTTCTATTAAAGTGGCCGGGGAGTATGTATATGTATTGTTAAAAAAATGGTAAACTTTGAGCAGTTTTAACAATGAATTAAAGCTTATAAAAGTTTTTAAAAGGTTAAATACAGGGCAGGGTAAAGGAGGTCCATTAGATCATTCTGACTTCAACGCATCAACACTGGAATGTTAATGACAGACGTCAATCACATGGAACCTTCAAAGTTCAAGGGTCAGGTTTCTGGGAAGGTTGGAGCTGAAGGACATGGAGTGATTATAAAGCACTGCCGCATTTCCTGTTTCTCCACTGAGTTCTAAAACCTTAATCAACATCCATTGTGCAGCTCAGTCATGGTCTATTCAGACAATTCTATTAGTGTGGCTCTCTCTCTCTCTCTCTCTCTCTCTCTCTCTCTATCTACCTACCTACCTACCTCTCTGTACTGTATGTATGTATCTATGTATGTGTGTGTATGTATGTATGTATCTATGTATGTGTGTATGTATGTATGTATGTATGTATCTGTCTGTCTGTCTGTCTATCTGCCAAAATCTTTACTTTTCAAACAAAACTAAATGTAATGTTATATTAATTTTCTTCATTTTGTAAACTAGTACAATTCTCATTAACTACAGAATAACAAGTCATAATTTTTATTCATTTATAGTTACATTTCATAATGTGGAATGTCCAAAACAAGTAGTTCCTGTTCTCACATCTATAAACAGTTGTTTGCTCAGCACCCTCATCTCTTATTCTCCTACATCCTACATAGTTTCTATGATAAAGAAAACAAATAGCTTGTAATGTTCCAGAGAAACTGCCATGAAAAATGAAAACTCCTCTGTCCTGAAGACTTTCTCATCCTGCCACTCGAGTCTCGTCCTATAAACGTTCAATCAATGTCTCATCCCAGAAAACTGCATTATTCCGCCGATGTGGTGCATCCACTGTACACGTCCCTGTGGATGTCATGAATACTATAGAAACTCTGTCGTGTTAACGTATCAGTGCGTTGTAACTGCACTGTTATAGAAAACCGAAACTTCATCAAGACTTTCTGAGCTACGAATTGTTGAAAGTCAAACACACTACACGTTTGTGTAGTTGCAAGAAATCCAAGAAGTTGAAGCAACTTCTCTTTGCTCAATATGAATTAGAAATTTCTCAACCCTCACTGTGCAACGACAGTTGTGTATCTGAGAACAGCTTCAACATGGGATTGTGGTCTTTGTATGTGTGTGTGTGTGTGTGTGTGTGTGTGTGTGTGTGTGTGTGTGTGTGTGTTTGATTCCTCAGATGTGACAGCTTCCTTTTTCTCTGTACACCAACTCACGATGACGAGCCCCAAAAACGGAGGGCTGGGTTCTCACACGCTCATGGTTTTGAGGAAGGCAGATGTCTGTCCCATCAGATGAACGATAGGATGTGCACTATTCTGAATTGTGTGTGTGTGTATGTGTTTGTAATATATTTAAAACTTGGTAAGATAAAGCTTCTTCCTCTGTCCATTGCACACTGATGCTCACTCAGTTCTCCTTTTTTGTTTTTCGTCTGACTTTGGCAACACGGTTGAACAGTCAGGTCCTGGAAGTAAACTTATGCATGACGGCTGTAGAATTAAACCAGCTATGATATAAAAACATGACACGCACCTTGCCCATGCTCGATAACATGCTCTTTGTTTTCAGTTCTTTTTTACAGATGGACCATTGAGGACCAATGAGAAATGAGCTAGCTAGCCATGTGAGTCAGTTAGCACAATAATGCCTCTTGGTGTAATTAAAGCTTAATTAGTAACAGATTCCTTCATAAGAGCTCTGGTGAAATTCTTGGGTCTGATTGGTAGCACCAGCTTTTTTTATGGGTTTCTATCATAATAACTCATTTGCTTGGACTTGCACAGATCACGTTTCTCACAATCAAAGCTTGATAATGACATTTAAGGAAGGAGTCTCCAGTATCAGTGCTTTGTAACTATAACTTACAGCCTTAATGTAACGACATCACCAAACGAGACTGTTAATGACGGCGTAGCTCACTCCGGCCCCATCTAGTCCAGAAGGAATGATCTAAAGTGGGCCATCTTACGCAATAAATGTTGTAAGCTACAGTGGGGCAAAAAAGTATTTAGTCAGTCACCAATTGTGCAAGTTCTCCCACTTAAAAAGATGAGAGAGGCCTGTAATTTTCATCATAGGTATACTTCAACGATGAGAGACAAAATGAGAAAAAAAAATCCAGAAAATCACATTGTCTGATTTTTAAAGAATTTATTTGCAAATTATGGTGGAAAATAAGTATTTGGTCAATAACAAAAGTTCATCTCAATACTTTGTTATATACCCTTTGTTGGCAATAACAGAGGTCAGACGTTTTCTGTAAGTCTTCACAAGGTTTTCACACACTGTTGCTGGTATTTTGGCCCATTCCTCCATGCAGATCTCCTCTAGAGCAGTGATGTTTTGGAGCTGTCGCTGGGCAACACGGACTTTCAACTCCCTCCAAAGATTTTCTATGGGGTTGAGATCTGGAGACTGGCTAGGCCACTCCAGGACCTTGAAATGCTTCTTACGAAGCCACTCCTTCATTGCCCGGGCGGAGTGTTGGGGATCATTGTCATGCTGAAAGACCCAGCCATGTTTCATCTTCAGTGCCCTTGCTGATGGAAGGAGGTTTTCACTCAAAATCTCACGATACATGGCCCCATTCATTCTTTCC